>NW_009709595.1:0-48208 GCF_000703405.1 Apaloderma vittatum
TGTTATCTGCAAACTTACTAAGGTGCATTCTGTCCCTTCATCCAATCACTGATAAAAACGTTAAACAGTACTGAGCCCTGGGGGACACTACTCATGATTGGGCACCAACTGGATTTAACTCCATTGACTACAGCTTTTTGGACTTGGCCATCCAACTAGTTTTTCACCCAGCAAAGCGTATGGCCATCCAAGCCAAGAGCAATTTCTTTAAGAGAATGCTGTGGGTAAGTGTCAAATGCCTTTCTAAACTCAAGGTAGACAACATCCACCTTTCCTTCATCGAGCAAGCGGGTCACCCTGTCATAGGAGGAGATCAGGTTTGTTAAATAGGCTCTGCCATTCATAAACCCATGCTGACTGGGTCTGATCACCTGATTGTCCTGCACGTGTTGCATAATGGAACTCAGGGTCTGCTCCATCAGTTTCTCTGGCACTGAAGTCAAACTGACAGGCCTGTAATTTCCTGGATGATCCTTCTGTCCCTTCTAATAGATGGGTGCTGTATTGCCTGACTTCCAATCAGCTGGGACCTCCCCAGTCAGCCAGAACTGTTGATAAATGATGGGCAGTATCTTGGTGAGAACTTCAGCCACCTCTCTCAGTACTCTAAGGTGTAGCCCATCTGGCCCCACAGATTTGTGGACATCGATGTGGAGCAGCAGGTCTCTGACCATCTCCTGGATTATTGGGGGGATATTTTGCTCCTGGCCCCTGCCTCTTGGCTTGGGGGGCTGGCTTTCCTCAGTAAAAGTATTTCTATTACTAAAGACTGAGGCAAAGAAGCACCTCAGCCTTGTCCTCATCTTTGGTTACCATATTTCCTTCTGGGTCCTGTAGGAGATGGAAGGCTGTCCTTGGTCTTTCTTTTATTGTTAATGTATTTATAGAAACTTCTTGCTGTCCTTTATCTCCAAAGCCAGATTAATTTCTAGCTGGGCTTTGGACCTTCTAATTATGTCCCTGCGTAATCTTAACAATATTCTTCTACTATTACTTAACTTTGCATAACTGCATACTTTTCTTGTGTTCATGCATTGTATATGGTAAGTTACAACTCTATTAACTCTTGCAGTAGAAGCCTTTTTCCTTTTTTTAGATCAGCCACAGATTAAGAAGTGACTCAAAACAATGAACCCTCTCACCTGATAGATACTCTCTTCTTCCTGTGTACATACCTGCAGTTCGCTTGCCCATGTGTTTGTACAGCATGGGAAATCACCAAGAAGCAGAATCAACAATGTTCTGTTGCTCATTAAACCTGGGCTTATTTATAGGCAAGTGTATTGTTTGCATGACTCTAAGAGTGAGTTAGATTATTTGAGCTCTGCTATACATTTTGTCTTGCAATACCTAGAGTTGCAGACTCTTTCACAACTCTGCTGAATCTGTGCTTGAACGTGGTTGCTTCTGCTTTCTTTTCAATCAGAGAAAGATTTTAGAATTTCTTTAGATTTCTTCTGTTGGTGTAGCAGTTCATCTAAGGTCAGCCCTAGAGAACAGAGCCAAGCAGTGTAGTCTTTAAAGCTCAGAGCTTAAACCAGAATAGCTCAAAAAGCAAGTGTTCAAAATTAATTAAAAAACAAAAAACAAACTATAACAATCTGAACACAGTTCCTGAGTTAAAATGTATTAAGCTAACTGTACTTTTAAGGACAAATGTGAATTACTTCCTGCTAAGTATGTCTAAGGATTTTTTTTATTTTGTTTACACAGATTGTGCTGGGGCAAGATAAAAAGATAAAATAAAAATTTTATTCATATACATATATGGAAGATTAATTTATGAATCAAAATCTTTAACTCATTTAGGATATAATCAGCATTTTCGGATTTTCTTCCTATGCATATGTATGCACACGTGCATGTGTATACATGCACATGCATACAATTAGTACCCATAAATATTTAAGAATTTCTATATTTAGATGTGGGTTTGCCCTATAATAGCACTTTGCAAACCGTGTTTATAGAATCACATCTACAATGCAACCTGCAGCAGGACTACCAATCAAGTAGGAAAAGAAATCATCTAATATTTGGTGATGAAAATTGCTTTAGAGTGACTGATTGTGCTAATCAATCTTCACCAAGTAAATCACCACCAAAAGATAGTCCATAATTATAAGATCTTTCCCTGTAACTGAATAAGAGGAATAAAAATAAACTCTCACAGCGAAGCTGTCCTCTTCAGTAAACACAGCAGTTTGCTTTGCTTCCAACGTGTTGGAAAGAAATTTGGATAATGTGTCCAAGTTGTCTTAGCTTTCAGAAATATAATTCTTGTGCTGATTGAGCTAAGAGTGGTAAAATTGGCCATTATAACTAATGTATTCAGTGATCTTCACAAGCCATCTACAAAGAGGTTGCAGTCTTAGTAGCTTCTTCATGATTCACAAAACTTTGACAGCTTTGTAAAAATGTGGCCACTTATGGTACTTTGCAGTTTAAAAGAAATAATATTTCCTTTCTCCACTGTTCATCGAATTCTCAGATAAAGGCAATTGTCAGAACGCACTTCCAGAGGGAAACAGATATTTTGATAAAATTATTATTATGCAAATTATGATGAATAGCTATATATAGATAAATCATTGAAGTGGTATGCTCAGCAAAGCAAATTCACAGACTTCAGCCACAGAAGTGTCCCAAGAAAAAGAATTAATTGGATTGTCATTAAAAGTATAGGACACCAGTACAGTGTAAGAACCTATGCAGACCAGAGCAGAACCTCATGTAGGCAAGACAGAAGCACTGGGAGATGCAACAAGGCAAGTCTGAAGGAGTTGCTCCCATGGTCTTTATGAACAGTATTTGTGAGGGTTATGCACAGTTCAGGGGTCCTGTTAGACTTAGTCCTTCACCTAGCGTAGACCAAAGTCTCCTGGCTCAGGAAGCTGGCTGGGAGGGCCTCACAGAGCCCCATCCAACTGTGTGTCCCAATATCAGAAGTCCCAAACTGGGTCACAACACTTACCATATCAGGGATGGAAGTGGAAGCAAGTTCATACACAGCAGCTGCTGTGCTTTGAGTGCTCTGCGAGCCTCTTGCAGATGTTTAGTGCCAACATAAGGTTCACTTTCAACACTTTCAGCAACTTAGGGTCCAACTAGCCAAGGCCATAATCTGTCAGGGTAGTTGCAGTCTTGTGGAAAAAGTTAAGCTAAAGAGCCTACATCCAAGTATGCAAGAGCAGGAAATATATAATTTCAGCTAAAATATTCAACTGAGAAATGAACTTCCAGACTAAGGATGACATTCAAGGTGTGCTGCAGGAGACTCTCTGAGAGAAGCTTTCTCACCATCATTAAATTAATGGTGGATAGAGAAGAGTAAAAATGCCATGTTTACCCATAACAAAACCTCCGAAACTTGGAATCAGGCTCCCAGTAAGGAACATATCATGTATATCTATTTAAGCAGAGGATACTTATATACTGCAGTGATGAATGCCACAAAAAGTCTAGGAAAGAAAAAGCTCAGATAAACCTGCAGGCTGTATTTGCCCAATTTATTTGTTATAACTGTGACTTTATTGTATAGTCATCCATTACAATGAAGTGGCAAAACTTCTAAAACTTATTTTCTTAAAACAGCTTCAAAGTTTGCTACCACCCATAATATTAAAATGCAGATAACATTTTTCTGGATGAATAGCTCACAGTGCACCTTTGTGTCAGTCCATTAGCCCACTTCACTTATCTGTCATTCCTGAAGATGACAGGGAGGTCATAAATCTTACTCCCAGCTTTGGAACAAGTGCTTCTCTGGCATCTTTGGACCTTTTCTGTCTCCTCTTGTAATTTGTAGTTCCTGAATTGTACCATGAAGATACCACATTGCTACGTGAGGGGAAATTTCAAGTTGTCATGAGAGATGTTTTCCACAAGGGAGCTATCTGAGGTGAAAGTCTTGAGGAAGATAGTCCCCTTCAGCCATTTGAACATTATTGGGCATTTGAACAGTATTGAATATTAAAGGGCATAGCATATATCCAAGTCTTCCAGATTAAAGTGCCATTTTATTAAGTGGGTTCAAAAATTTGTGCCAGTCTAATTCTAAGAAAAACACTGCTTTTTCAAATTTTCATTTGTGAGGGTGAGAAAAATAAGGCAGTTATTCTTTTTTCTTTATTGTACAGGAGTTTAAAGCCTGTACTTTCCCTTCAAAAAGTACCAGAATTTCCCATTTCTGTCCAACTTAGCTTGTGAGCAGTGATGCTTATTTCCCCTTTGTCTTTGTGCGGCAAGCCAGACATCATGTTTAAAAACAATACCAGTGTTAATGAGACTTTTTTTTTTGGTTTTCCCATATTGCATTCTCAGTTGTCATCGGATACAAGATCTCGGTTACTGCTTTCGGATGACAGCACTGACACTTTCTTGGAGGCACCTGTTCTGTTCTTGAGTTTCCATTGCTGCTCACTGTTCTTTGTCAAAGCTGCTGCTGAAAACTAGGTCTGCAGAAAAGATATTTTGCCAGAAATTTGTAGCTAGCTCACAGCTAAGATTTGTTTTTCCTCAATAGGCTCTTTTCTTCTTCCTTCAGCTAGCCTTTGACAGTGCCTTAAAGACCAGAATTCATCCTTCAAAGCCAAAACAATATACATTTTTAGAGATCAAGCCTCACAATCTCTGAAGGCACTTATTTCGGTGTGTACAGTACAAAGTTATGCATTTCCACCTGTGACAATCAATTACATACCCTTGTCAATTGTCAAGCCGATCCTACTGATATTGGCAGCTAACTCAAAGAGACCATTAAGCCAGGTGTCATTAGATGCATAAAAATTAAAATTGTTAATATGCAACAGATGGTTCATGTTGACTTATTATTTTCTACTGAAGAAGTACACGAAAAGAGTTTTAAGACTCTGACAGAAAACAAAGATGAAAGAAATGCATAGTTAAACCTGGGCCTTCCAAACCTAAGTATAACTTCACATTCTTCTCCATGTGCTTCGATTTATTCGCATGGTCAGATTTTAAGTCCAAGTCTCCAATGTTTTGTTGTGTCCTGTGCCATATCCTTATATGACTGCACAAGATAGAATCTGAGGTAGATTTTGTGCTCCCTAGGTGCAGGTCTTGTAGGGCCATCAGGCAACTTTCCTTGCAGACAATAAAACAATTGCTACTGAGCAGCCTAAAACATTTCTCTTCTCAAGGGCTGAGGAAAACTTAGGAGTATCCTTAATGAGATCAAGAGAAAGATCTGTCTTTCTTATGGCTTCTGAGAATAGTAATCATCCAGGCACTAAAACAATCTTCCAGTTTTTATATTATGCATCAGATTCAATAACATACAATATCTGGTATCATGATAGAGAACTATATTGCAATTGTGTTTTTTTTGTCTTTGTCAGGGAATTTGCTTCAGCCTTAGTCTTCCCTGCTCTCAGATTATATTCTGTTTTCTTAAGACAAGCACACAATTCCCAGTAAAAAATTTCCCATTCTGCCTTTGAATGTTCCCTTTTTACCTAATATACTAAAAGATTAAAAGAATTCAAATGCTGCAAATGTAGCCATTAATAAGTACACCAGCTCTATTTAAAATCACAATTTAATAATATTTCTATTGAATATATGGAATAAAAATTACTTGCAAATTGAAAAGTTAGATCTGATATCTCTTAATCTTTTCCATTCAAATTAATAATCCTAAATTAGATGGCCACCTTCCTATTTAAAAGTAGAAGTAAGAGATTTTAAAAATCAATGGTTTACTAAATCTTTCTGTTAAAGTGAACAAGGCATTCATTCACAACACTAACAATTTCTATAGATAGCAGTATACCAGTGCTTGTGAAATGAAAAGACCTGGTTTTCTGGCAAAGAGCTCTGGTTCCTGCAGAGCTAGAAGCTTTTGCAAAATACCCTCTCAGCATGACCATTCCTAGACTGGATGGTTGAAGAGTCCACACCCCACATCAAGTTTATGGCCAGTAATTTCAGCTAAAGAAAGTCTTTAGCTGCCTCATAACTTCCTGGTTGTTTTGTCATATAACAGTGAAGCTTCTCTGGATGTACCTGGTGCATTTGCAAAGTGGTGATGGTGTGCTGAGAACATCCAAGTTCTCACACCGTAGCCAGGGAGGAGGTGACATGTTTGTAATAACAGCACTGTGTGCCAGTTCCAGTGTGTGCGTTGGAAGTTCAGAGGTTTAGTTGGATTTGCATAGCATGGACTTTCACACAGAAATTCCTGCAGCTGCTACTGAACTACCCTGAAATTTGCTTCCAATTGTTTTTCCACTTAATAGACATATCTTTTATTCTGCTTTAATCTAGCTGGATTGTGCAATGCTTCCATCCACTCTTAGGGTGGAGTGTTTCTGCAGTACAGCCATTGCAAGAAACTGCTCTTCTCCTGGCACCAGTGAAGCCTGCAGGTACGCATCAGGAGAAGGAAAACCTTTTATTTCAGTGTGAACACAATTCTGGGGAGCTTCCCCAGCTCCTACTTTCTTTGTCAGACAGGTTCTGAAAGCATAGATGCCCTTATGACTTCAATCTATTTTCTAAGAGACACAGGTATAGCCAAAGAATTATTTCCTTGTAATGAAAATGCCAGAGGATTGAGTGTGCTGCACTACAACCAGAATTTCTACTGATGTGGCTCATGAGCATTCTCCCAACACAGGCTTTTGATGAGATCCAGCGGGTGTAAGCGGGCACCGTGTTGGGCTGCGCCATGTGGCAGCCTGTGATCGTGCTTTAAGTTTCTGATGCGTTCTACTGCACAATTCATCTAAATGAAAAACAAAGGTTTAAAAAATACTGAAATATTTTCAACAGTGAACATTAAGATTCCAGTCCAAAAATTCAGCCTGTAGCATTTTTTTTTTTAGGCAACAAGTAAGCCTAAAACTTAGTACTCAGAAATTAGATGCTATAACTCTTACAGAGAACACACAAAAAGACTTCAGCACAAGGCAAAACCCACTGAAGTCATAATATGTTCTGCTGAAGTAAATGTATGCAGAATATATACTTGTTCATTGCTACAGCAGGACTAAATTTCAAAATAGAGTTTTTACTCTTTTTAAAAATTAATTATTATTAGGACAGTTTTTATGGAAGCTTATAGTCTTTTTATGAATAAAATGATAGATTTAAAAGTTATATTCAGTGTGGAAAGTATACTTTGCTGGCAACAAAATCTAATTTGATGTTGGCCTAATCATAGAATCATAGAATCATAGAATCATAGAATGGCCTAGGCTGGAAGAGACCTTAGAGATCATTTAATCCAACCTCCCTGTCATGGGCAGGGACACCTCTCAACTAGATCAGGCAGAGCTTACTTTTATAGATTTTGACATCTCAGTATGGCTTTTGCTTAGTTCATTCTACTCTTTCCAAATTTGTAGTTTCTGTTGTGTTGTCTCTCCTGTCTTTCCCATTGTGCTTTTACTCTGCTGTCTAAAGAAATCAAGATATCCGTTCACCAACCATGCTTCTATGTAGATGTATTTACAGTCTAATCAAAAAATGGAGACATGCATGATATTTTTATGGCTTCCAGAAACATACTCAGAATTCAGAATGTTGAGGGGTATATAATGTGTTAAGGTGTGATAATAACAAGTTAATCTCTTTTTTTGCAGTGAACATCTCGTTTTGCTGGCCTTCACCTATCTGTCCTTTGGAGGTCAATGAAACACTGTACAGTGATGTAAGCCTTTTTTCTTTTAAACCTTTTAAATATGTCAGCAGCTTAATATCTTATTTACATTTTTAATTCCAAAGCTTATAGAAGTGTTATTAGTAGTAATAAGTACAGAAAGTAAGTAATAGTTCCAATAAGTTCATCCAAACACAGCTTTTCAGATGTTGTAATAAACTATTCTACAACCAGTACAAAGTTATTTATTTATAGCTTAGATTTCACCTGTCTTGAAGCTATTATTTGAATGCTAGAACTCTCTTCTAAATTCACTGAGAAGTTACCAAAAATAGAGCCAAAAGTAGAAGACCAATTTACAGTGGTCAAAATATCAGACTTGATAGAGCCTAAAAGCTTACAGCCCTATGCTTTCATAGTTCTTTCAGCAATATATCCTAAAAGGATGGTACATCTTGTGCATATCACGCCTTTGGGTAAAAACAAAACCAAAAAAAACCCAAACTACTTGTGTCCCCAAAAAACACACAGTATATTTCAGTTTTGTAAATGATGAGAATTGTATGGCTGCTGTTTCAGTTTTTAGGTTTCTAAAAAAGTCAGTCCTTCTCTATGAATAATACCTCCCTTAAACATACAGATTTTTACAGCTACTGATTAAATGCAAATGAACTTAGAGGTCTGAACCAAGCACCTCAGACTGAAGTACAGAAATCAAATTTTTGCAAATTATTGTCATTACTATTGTAGTAATTCATAGCTATAGATCAGAGCATATCCTAGCCTGGAGGTTTTCACAGTCTGGACTGGTAAGTAATTATCTGTTGACTTGAACGTATTTTCAGCAAAATAGGAATATGAGATTTTGCTATGTTTTGTTTAATGACTGGATATGTTTTGTCAAAACTATTAACACTAGCACCTATATATTAAACGAAACAACCAAAAAGGAGATAAACCAACAAAATTATTCTGGAACCCTTCAAACCTCTGTGGAAATGGATTAGGACACAGTACAAGAGATGACACCACAGCATAAATAGCTTTGTGGTTACGGTATTAAAAAATATTGACTTTCACTCTCTGTAACAAGATGAATAATAATACATTACAACCATCAATAACTAACACAACCATTTCATTAAACTTGCATGCTAAATGTGTTGAAAAGCAATATGCTTATTAAAAAGGAGATTAAAAAGAAGACAAAACAGAAAAAGGTGGAGCTTCTAAATAATGCTGCAAGGCAGATACAGTGCATGAGAAGATGACAGCAACAGTCTGCAGTGAGGTATGCTTGAAATATACTTTTGTAGTAATGTGCGTACTTGATAGTTTTTAACATTCATATCTCCTTTAACAGGGTAGGAATAACTTTCTTAAGGCTTCTTAATAATATCAGAGCTGAATACAACCTCAGATTATTCACATCGAATGCACATGATAAATTAGCCACTATTCTACTTGCTTTAGGGGAAAACATGAAGGCCAGGTTCCAATTTTTCAAGTTAGTCCTTTGCCACCTCTCATATAGGAATGAAAGCACTTTTAAACAGCCTAATTTAGCCCAAGCCCTTAAATGCATGTTTAGTTATCAGTGCATGTAGTTCTGGTGGTGAGTAAACACATGCTTAAATAAGTTGATGAAATGCAGCCTGTATGTGATCCAGTTGCAAAACAACTGGCCAGTTAATTCCTTAAAAAAAATGAAGGGGATGGCTTATTGTTCTATCTTCCTCCTACTCCAAAAGAACCTGGAATATGCAAGTAATATTCACCTTAATGTCACTCATTTCTAACAACAGAAGAAAGAAACAAACAAAAACTAACAATCATCTATTTTCTTAGTTAACTAGTAGGGACGAAAGCTAATGTTCTATAAAGTAGATTTTATGCCATGTAATGGCTAGCTTCATGCAGGTTATTGCTATTATAAACCATAATCAACTGTTTAGAAAATCAATAGCATCTTAAAATCAAAACAAAGCAAAACAACTGTGGTGTGTTGGAGCAGCTCCCTTGGCAAATTGAGTGTCTGCTGACACTTAATGACTGATTTTCCTATGCTCTACTTTCTTTAAAATTGAAAGTCCACTACTTGTGTTTCTAAGTTTTATGGTTTTTTGCTATCAAAATACCATTAGACACACTTTGAGGTTACATTTTTTCAGGTAGCAAAATCAGCTTGGAGTCACTCAATTTAGAATAATTGCAGAAAATTACAGTGGCAGAGACTGATGTTTTGTATGTGAAACATCTTTTCTGTGACAGAAATCTTTCCAAAGCCAATACAAATGGAGAAAAATTTTAGCAGCAATCCATCGGTTAATCATAATTCTGTGTACATATTTAATGCAACATTTAGAAAGAGTGCAGAGCTGGGTGAGTTACTAATTATCCAGGGGTTTTGGGGATTTGCATTTTCTTTCGTTGTACTGCTTCAGTTACGCGCTATTCATTTTGCTTCTAAGTTAGGTTAAAGTGTAGTCTAAAAGCTATTGCATCTCCTGCCTTCCTTGTTAAAAAATTCATAAGAACTATATTTCACCCTCTATCAGTGTGCCTTTTCATCTAGGCAGATGACGGGAAGCTACCAGTGCATGGGAACTTTTCTCCGTTTCTTCCCTCTGTTTTTTTAACTGCTTGGAAAACACAGGATAGGCATTAGGGAAGTGTGAAGCACGTGCAGCTGGCTTTCATGGACATGGAGAAATCTTGGCACTTCTGAAAAACATTAAGTCTTCAGTCAACAGGTAAAAGTATCTTATTCTACTGGTTCATTAAAAACACGAATTCTCCACTAACAAGGGACAGTGATAGCACAGTATATGTGCCCTTACTGGGGCTACTTTATATGACCGCTTTTTGTGTGGGTTGTCTCAGAGCTGTCAGTTACAGAAATGCAGACCTGATAAGTACGTGGTAATGATGGTTTCAGTGTGACAATACTAGCCATTTTGTCAGAATACATCGAACCCCTCATCTTTAAAAGAAAATAATGCAATTCCTTTCTTGTCATCAGATGAGTAACCCGTTAACCTGTTAAATTAATGAGCTTAACTGTGTTTTAATCATGAATAGAACTAGATGCATATTTCATGCCTACATGTTATGATAAGCTGATTTGTAGGTATATGTCTATATTCCTACATGTAGTAAATGTGCCTATATATATAAGAAAAAGATTTTCAAGTATGGTGTATCTTACCTCTGTTTCCTATAGACGTTTTGTTTTCTGCCTTTGATAGAAGATGACAGTGAAATTGGTCTGATTCTGCTTGAATTTCAACCTTCTCCTGAACACAGCAGTCTCAGGCACACTCTCACTTGCTCATTTGGGAAGATTCACACAGGAGCTTGTGCCTGCAGCTAATCAAAGAGTCAGGCATCTAAACAAAACACACTGTGAGTTTCTGAATACTCTGCACTGAAATGTCTCACTCCGAATCAGAGATGCTTTCAGCAAGTACCCCTCTATAAGCAGAAAAGGCATGGATACCATACAAAGCGGGAGAGCAGAGGACCAAACAGGGAATCTGTCTGGGTCTCAAAACCTCTGAATTCACACCTGAACAAGCCAACCTCATGAATGAAGAGAGTTTGGGAGGCCAAAAGTGACAATTGTCACTCGCCACGGCTTCACAGCACTGCACCTACTGGTCTGCTGTCCCATGATCAAGCAGTGATCAGATTTCTTCACCCCACCTACTGCTGCATCATAGCCCACTTGTTTCCCATCCTGTGCAGATAGAGGGGTTGCTTGCAGGTGATATGGAAGCTTTTAGGCTTTATCGCAAATACAGATGACAGAGGGAGTTAGGGTGCTAGAAGCAGCGCTTAGGCAGGTGGCTCAGAAAAAGCAGAGTGAGCAGAGTGAGAGGGACAACCCTACCAAAAGCTTTCTGATGCTGTTATATACAGAGGAGAGACAATGGCAGAGAGTATGGGGGCAGCTGAGCCTCATGCCAGTCCCTCTTTCCCCCCCACCATATTTTCCTCTGGGGCTGCTGTGCCTCAGAGCCTGTTGGAGGAACTCTGGGTAGAGATGCCTGGGCTACTGCTGCACCCAGTGGACCTTGCTCAAGCAAGGCCTCCTTCACCTATCACCCATGTCCCACGTGGGGTCTTCTCATCCCTCCAAGCGAAAGCCATGGAGCTAGATCCACCCCAAACAGCATTAGACATAGTGATTGCAATGCTGGCAACTGCTCGTTATGTGCCTGTCTATCAGGGAAGAAACTTGGAGGATGGGGGTGGAAGACTGATGTAGATACAACTATTGTAGTCTCTGCACAGATTTTCCGTGCAAATGGATTTAAGCAACTAAACTTCAAATGGGGGTCTATGTTCAACAGTTAATAAAAATAACTGTCTTCACTGGAGACAATTAAATAATTCCAAGCAATTAGCAGGTAAACTTGACTAGGAACTTTGCTTTTGGTTTTCTTTTCTTTACTTTTGATCAGAATACATGAGCTGACAGAGTTGATTTCATCTAATTTCCATTTGGTAAAAATGTCAAAGCTGTCAAAGTACATTGATTTGTCATTTTCTGGAAGAAACTTGGATTATTTCAAAATCAAATTATCATTGTTGGGGTTTTTTTTTGAAGCTTATTTATAGTGAGAAATCAATGCAGAGAAAATATCTCAGGACTGACAGATCCTTATACTTTAAATCTGTAGACGTCTACTGATCCTGTTGTATTATACTCTTTCACCATCTCTGGCCCAGAGAAAAAAAAATCAGTTGATAAGCATCAAATACTCAATCACAGGCAAAAATGGAAACAGAATATATGTTTATTAATTTTAGCAGGTCGCAGGACAATGTCTTGCATTCTCCTCACTCATCATACAAAAAGGTCTATGCCTGTGCTTGAGTCTACTAGATAACCATAAACAACTTCCTCACATAAATCAAAAATGCAAGTTAGAAATTCACTGACTCCAGATTTCATAAATCTAATACCAAAATGAGTGTTTTTCCAAACCCAGATGTCTGCACTAGTGTTGGACTCCTGGGGTTTGCTCGAGTTCTTTGCATGGTTGCTAATTCTTGTGAGGTGCAAAAATGTATCTGAAGGCATAGAAGCTGAATTTTAAGACTCCTAGCATGACTTACGTAAAGTAAGTGAAAAATGATTCATGACTGTGCCTTAATGTAATCTCCCCAAAAGAAAAGAAAAGCCCTTTTCACTGATTCCCTGAATTGCCGCCTGCGTGCTTAGGCTTAGTCGCTTGGTGTTCAGTGCCTGTGGACACAGAGATAACGCTCTTTCAACCCTCCAAACATGTTATGTCAGGTTGCATTGTGTCATATGTGAAGTGACTTAATGGGATATGACACCCTGTAGCCCAACACCATGCCTGGCCTTGAGAGCCGGCAGGCGAGTTGAAGAGACTCTCGGCCACAACCCATGGTGATTTGAATCTTTGAGTCCGGGCACAATACTGAGCCAGTATGCGACATCGATTTTAAGCAGGTTTCCCTGTTTGTGTCATATTTGTCTAATGGAAATAAATGGCAATACCTCAAGCTGGTGATGGATATTTGCTCCTTGTGAGCTTGGCCACATCATCTTCTCTGCTGCAGAAACTGAAGAATAAAGGGAAGCATTACTTTACATAGCAGCTGGGCACAATGTTTTACTACTTGCTGAAACAGTTCTACGGTAACCCAATGCAGGCAGCTAAAGGTTCAGCCTTGAAAGTAGTAGCACCTTTCATTAAAATAGACGTAGTTACTGTTTTAGCAAGTTTCATATGATGTTCATAAGACTCATGGTTTGACTTCAGGAATTTGAAGCAGTATGTTGCGTTGCTACTGCGGTATTAACTCCTACTTTTTCCTAGTACGTGCCGGAGTATTTTGCCAATCTCTGCCGAAGAAGGGCTGAACTAGAAGTCTCTCACAAGTGCTTCAAACGGCCTTTTTTTTTTTGTCAGATAGCAATTACCCAAATGCAAATCTGATAACTGTTTGGCAGACTGCTAGAAGCAAGTTTCACTGTCCTTCTCTCCTAATTCCTCCTTTAATTATTTTCTCTTTTTTTATACTGTGCATTTTCAGCTTTGAGGTTGTTTCTTTTCTTCACTTTGCTTTTCACTCATGATCCTTTCACATGACAGCCAGAAAGAGAGATGCCATGTTCCTCCAAAAGCTATCCTTTCACTTGGATTACCAGAATTAGAGAAGCTTCAAAAAGGCTCAGATGCTGACACATTGCTACAGATTTAACAGCACAAATAAAAGCCACCCTCTCACCAGTCACCCTGGTCACCCTCCTCACCAAGAGAAGTGAGGATTATAAAGCTGCCATGAGCTTGCCGAATTAGGAACGTGTAGCTCTCCCAGTGAAGCGAGGCTAGCACGTTTGTAGACAGTACTTCTCCTGCTGCCTGAATAGGGACGCTTATCCATGTGTGCTGATTACATAAATGTAAATGGTATCTTTTCCAATCTATTTCCTCACACATGGCTGCCCACAAACCTTCAAATTAATAGTACTATCCAGTTTCATAGGTGAAATACAGAAAGCAATGGTAACACAATCAGCTCCAAAGAGGAAAGAAAAACACATCCATCTATGGAAAATCTTGTTAGTTTACTACATTATAACTGATAATAAAGTATAATAATTATAATAATATCTAACTAAAAAAACCAAATTAAAATAAATATTATTCTTAAAAATGAAATATGCTTAACTATTTTCTGTTTCTAGTGGATAATTCTCTGTATAAGTACAGCCTTTTTTTTTTCCTCAAGACTCCATTCCCATGTGTCCAACAAACTGTTGAAGTTTGTGTTCAAAATTACTTACCGAAACTACTTTCAGTGATTAGGGCAATTTATCTTATGCTAACTGTGCTCATGCAAACCCCAAATGAGCTGACTGATACAAGGGAGTGATATTGTAAGACTAGCATTTAGGAAACCTTATTAATAATCAGAGTTGGCATTTTTTACTCTATCCTATTAAAACCAGCAAACTCTAACTTAGGAGATGGAGAACCTGTGTGCTGGTTAGGTCACAGCAAAGAGGTAAAAAAAGCAAAAGTTTGGCAGAAATTGAAATTTTCAGCTTGCTACTAAGCTCTGTTGCATTTCTTATGAACCCTGCTCAGATATTTATCTATGGGACCTAGTTTTAGTGTGTGACAGCAAGTGATCCCCTCCCAGGTATTCAGGTCAGTAAAACATAACAGCCTCTAAATTTATATAGGCTAAAAAATTTTCAGGAATCTTCTTTCTCACACTGTGGATTATGTAGCATGAAAATACTTCATTGTGATTCTTTGCAGTCTTAAGGCTTAAAGCTCTAATGTAAATGGAGGTTTCTGGGACAAGGTCTTCAGAAAGAAGGAAGTTTCAGCAGTAAGCCAGGAGCCAGAAGTGACTGAGCTCTAGTGCTGTCACTATTTCAGCCTCAATCCACGACCGCATTTTCGATAGAAACCATTGATCTATATTGCTGCTGTGTTCTCATACTCATTTTGAAGCCCTGTATGTATTTGTTCAGTCAGGCGCTAAAAACTGGTGGCCCCTGTTGAACATTTTGGCTCCAGCCTCTTTACAGCTCAGGCTTCTCCACCTGTTAACCCAGGATGATGCTTAGGCATCTGACTTAAAGTTTGCAATAATTATTTCACTAGAACTAGCGAAGTGCTTTGAAGTTCAAGCTTGTGTCTACAGTCACGCATTTTGATTCCTTTGTTCTTGTCCTGATTTGAGATAAACAGAACCAATTCTGTTCAGTGATTTTACTTTTCAGTTCAGTCTCTTCCAAGAGGCTGCACTTTTTGAAGTTAACAGATTATTTTTGCAGGCAGTGTCTGCTGCTAGAAATGATAGTGCCTGATGTTTATAGTTACCGTCGGGGACTGGTATGCAGAAAGACTCTTGCTGGTACTTGCTCCTGTAGTGATCAAGATCATTGCTGGGTGTTGTGTGCTGGGAGGTAAATGAGGTCACAAGGAAGTAAATGGTTGCACCTCCAGGGAGAAATGGGCAGGACAGGTTACCAACAAGAGTGTTCCATTCAGTATAAAGCTGAGGAATCATGGGGGTTAAACTCTTTTCTTCAATGGCTGATATCTGAGTAGGATTCTGTCCATCCTTCTGCCTTTGATCCCAATCCAGCTCCTATGTCTGGCTCCCCTCTGCCACTGAACCTGGAGCTTCCCCAGTGCTGCCTGCTCTGCAGCATCAGTGGGGATTGCTATTGGGCTGAGTTGGGTTCAGCATCAGCTTTGTATATATTTGTATATATTTAATAATCTTAATTTTTCCCTTATCAGTAGTATTATTATTTTATTAAAGTTGTTTTAATTTTCTTTTCCAGTCCATAAGTCTCTCTACCTCATTCTCTTTCACTTTCTATTTGGAGAGGGAGAGAGGTTAAAGGCATCTGTCAGCATTTAGTGGACAGACCAGCCCTAACCTTAGACAAATAAATTGGCTCCCAATGTGGGGTTCAAACTGAGCTCTAGTATATTGCCTGAATAGTTCAGATTCCAGCCCTAACCTTCGACCGTTCTCTTATCCTGTCTTAAAATTCTTTTTCCTAGTGAAGCAAATTTCTTCATCAGGCCTTCTCATGGTTAAAAAAGATACACACAGACAGAAGGTGGGAAAGACTCCCAAGGCCCATATGTTATACAGCATGTTTCTTGCATAAATATGTCATGGGTATTTTAGTAACCTGCTGCCTTCTGGCATAAGATGTATTCAGTTTCCTATTGTTTGCACAGACAGAGTAGGGAAGGAGGAAGATAGACATCTGTAGGGGAAAGCCTGATACTCTTCTGTTTTGTCAGGTCGTGTTCATTTTTTGGGGAAAAACAGTAATTCCCCAATTTGCAGATGTGCTGAATAGTATGAACCACAGTTTTATAGCAAGTCATACACCTGTATATCACTTGCTGCAAAGCCTAGAAACAAAGCAGAACAAAAGCTAGTATTGTGGCAGTTGAAACAGGAAAATCTACTCATGCTCCTCTCAGTTTTTACTATGTATTCTATTTGTATGCTAAAGAGGAGACTGATTTAAATTCACAGCTTTTCTCTTTTTCTTTAAAATGGTCTTTCTGAAGCATGGACATCTGAGGAGATAAACATTATTTTACAGCCTTGATTTATAACAGTCAACCATCACCTAGTCAAGGAATGTGAATTTGTTGTCTGTTTGGTTACCTCCAACACTTATAAGTCCTTATTTATCAGCAGAATACTTTTAATTTAGTTTGTTGATTTATAGGTCTTGCTCAAATCTTATTTAACAGACTGATTTATAAACATTAGGCAAAATTATCCAAATAATAAGTGTTAACTTTACCATCAGATTTATGCATTCCAGCTAAGAACATGAATGTATTTCTTTGGTTCGTTTACAAATGATAACATTAATTAGTTCTCTAACCATCTGATTAGAAAATATCTTCTATCCTGGCCGTTAAGTTCTGATTTATCTTTTTGACTTATAACTGTGTCGCATAATTTGTTTCCACAGAGTTCTGATTTATTAATGCAATGTGCTAAATTTTAAAACATAAATTTCAAAAGCTCTAAAATAGATGTAAAAAAAATTCCAGCTGAAAAATAATCCTTGGGAGCTTTTTTTTCAGTTTTGCTTGAAGCTTAGGGAAACAATTGACGGATTTTGCCAGGAAAATATTCCTCTTTTATTCTTTCTACAAAGAAAATCTCTGGATTTTAAAGCACTAGTAACTGCTAAAGAGACATAATTCGAAGGTTACAACAACTGATGTTCCAGTATCTGATCTGACTTAATTGAGACAACTAGAGGCTTAATTTAGGGAACTGGGACACAGTTTGGTTTCCATATACCAGCACCTCCAGTTTTTCCTTCTTTGGGAGAACAACCAAAGTATTTTTTGACTTAGCAGGACTTGTATATTCTCTCCCCAAACACCTGCTGCAGGATTTATGTTTATCAGCACCATGCCCTCTTAATGCTGAGTTACTGGCAAAGACACTTGCAGCTCTAAGGATGCTGGGCAGGCCTGGGGAGCACTGGGCAGAGATTAGCTCAGCAGAGTAGCAATCTTCTAAGTACCGCTGTGCTGAGCAAGAGGGATTTTCCAGTTCTCATAAATATCACACAAAATGTAACTGATCCTTTCTGTTTATTTCTTTTTCTTTCTTTCTTTTTTTTTTCTTCCCCAAGATTCCTCTTCCTTTTTAACCTCCTGGATCTTTTGGGTAGTTTCCCACCAACCATTATGTTCCAGAAAGGCTTCTTATTCTTTTGAAATAAGCCTACAGACAGCTGTTTGCAGAAAAAAGAGATGAAGGCTGTTTCTCTGTGTATTCTGCTAGGGCCAAATCCTGGTTCCATTTAAATAAGCAGATTTTGCCATTGATTTTACTGTGCTTGAACTCTGGATTTTAAAGAAGCAGGAGCAACAAGTCTAGCGTAAATGCTGCAGTCATTCTTGAAAACCTATACAATACCAGTCACCAAAGAAATCAAGCAGAAAGATTTTGTTTTGTTTTGGGTAACATTATAGGCACACCATGAAAAAAATGCTGCATTGTCTGTTCAGGTACTTATATGAAGTACACTGTACAACTACTAAATAAGCCTTGCTTCCCTGTGATACTATTTCAGAGATACCAGGTCTCAAATGACACTGCAAGGCTCTTTGTGTAGTATATTGCTAAGATCAGTAAGAAGGACCTGCAAAATAATATTGCAAGCTATCTAATCACTCTCAAGCTTTCACCCCCATTTAAAGTGTCAGCATCTAAATATAATAATGCATTTCACGGCTTATTTCATTAAAATAATTACTAGAAGAATTTGGTAGGAATTTTACTAAAGCAGCCCAACCAATATTTTCAATTGAAGCTACAGAAAAATGTTTACAATTCTACCTGAAGGGAGGGTGCAGTCAGGTGGGGGTCGGGCTCTTCTCCCAGGCAACCAGTGACAGGACGAGAGGGCACGGCCTGAAACAGTGTCAGGGGAGGTTTAGGTTGGATCTCAGGAAGCCCTTCCTCACGGAGAGGGTGCTCAGGCACTGGGATGCACTGCCCAGGGCAGTGGTGGAGTCACCATCCCTGGAGGTGTTTAAGGAGAGGCTGGATGTGGCACTTAGTGCCGTGGTCTGGCCGATGTGGTGCTGTTGGGTCATAGGCTGGACTGGATGATCTCAGAGCTCTTTTCCAGCCTCAACAATTCTGTGATTCTGTGATTTAAAAATTCTTCTTAAATAACTGACTTTTAAGAAGATCTAGAGTACCTATCTTTTGGTTATCCCATTTGGCAGAGGATGGATGGTACTGTTTTGTGCATCTGGTATGTGCCTAGATAAAAAATGTTTATGTAAATATTAATATAGAGATAACTCTATAAAGGTATAACTCCGCATACATGACTTGCTTTGCTTTGCTACTCCATATAATAGAAAACTAGCACTGAGTCAAGCAGTATGACAAATTAGTAAGGTCAAAGTTCCATGCTTAAATAGTTATGCAGTATCTCGTGCTTGAGCTAGAACATTTAGAAATAATTTGAGGTTTCTGTGGGTATCTCTCTGCTGCTAAATAAAAGAAGAAATAGGAGAAAGGATGAGTACTGCACCCCACTCCTCCAAACTGATCACCTATATGTGGATATGAAGTCTGATAGATTGCTCACTCCAAGAACCTACCCAAAAAGGTAGTGTTGAGAGATGATTACACTGCTTAGTCTTGAGCACCGAAAGAAGTCTTCTAATATCTCTTCAGGCTTTGTGTCCTTAAAGATAGCTGTAAATCCTTTTGTCATGTCCTACATGCCTGCAATACATATCCTCCATCTCACGCTACACAAAACAGCTCTCTGATGAGCTGCAACAGAGCCCAATTCTTTGCAAATCTTTCGGCTGCAGAAAAACCACACACAAAATAATCATTTTGGTTTAGGACCACACGAATCTCAGAGCAGACCTGGGGCCTCATCCCAGGTCAAAGACTGAAACTGTCTGCTCTAATGGGATCTGGTCTTAAACATTGTGGCCACAAGCCAGCCCACATCACTTGGGTCTTGGAAGGCAGAAATCCATCCCTGGTCCTCTTTTATTTAGCAGTGTAGGTATAGTCAAGATGGGTTATAAAGTATTGGGCACCTCCTTAGGATACAGTAGTTGATTCCCCATCCTCACTGAGTAGACAGATATCTCTCACACTTCTCTTGCTGTCAGAGTACCCTTGTGCCACCAGCAGAGCATCAGCACTCTCCTTGCACCACATACCCAAGGTCAGGAAGGTGCTAAGACTGTAATGACTTGCAGTGTATACTCTGAGGAAGGGCTGACAGGCCTCATGGTTAGGATCTTCTTTTTTTGATGCTTATAGACAGTGTCATCACCCAATGATGCCTGGGCAAGGTGTACAAGAACCACAAGAAGGCAAGAATGGCAGAGGAAGGAAGACAGAGAGAGGAGGAAGATCTACTACCACTCAGATGATTCTGCCAGATTGCAGCCTATGACTGGTCAGAAATTGGAGCAAGGGGAGCAATGAAGGACTGCTGCTTGGAGAGGATGCAGTACAAAAAGAGAGGAAAAGGAGCAAACTGGTTTTGGAATTGTGGTAGCTGGCAGTTATTTCAGTTAAGCCAGTCATGTAGGTCCTTTATAGTCACTGTGAAGAAATGAGACATCAGCAAAGCACAATTCTTCTCAACCTAAAATAAGCATCTAAAATAGGTCAAACATGTACCCCCTCACACTTGATTACAGAAAGCACTTAGAAGACCAGGTCATACATAGACATTTGCATTGCAGAATGTCTTGTTTTAACCCCATCCAGCAGCTTAGCCCCACACAGCTGATCACTCACTCCCTCCCCGAAGTGGGATGGGGGAGAGAATCATAAGGGTGAAAGTGAGAAAATATGGGTAGAGATAAAGACAGTTTAATAGGTAAAGCGAAAGCCCTGCATGCAAGCAAAGCAAAACAAGGAATTCATTCACTAATTCCCATGGGCAGACAGGTGTTCAGCTGTCTCCAGGAAAGCAGGGCTCCATCACACATAACAGTTACTTGGGAAGACAAGCATCATTCTTCCAAACATTCTCCCTTTCCTTCTCCTTCCTCCAGCTCTATGTGCTGAACATGATGTTGTATGGTATAGCGTATTCCTTTGGCCAGCTGAGGTCAGTTCACAGCTGTGTCCCTTCCCAGCTTTTTGTGCACTGTCAGCCCACTCGCTGGTGGAGTGGTGTGAGGAGCAGAAAAGACCTTGATTCTGTGTAAGCTCCGCTGGGTAGTAACTAAAACATCCCTGAATTATCAACATTGTTTCCAGCAAAGGTAAAAAACATAGCCTCACACTAGCTACTATGAAGAAAATTAACTCTATCCTAGCCAAACTCAGCACATTCTCCACCCCTTTATCCATAATATTTATTCCATGCTCAGGTCCTACACTATCCAATGCTTACTCATTAACCACTGCTCCCCTTCCCACCCTTGGATACACAGTTATCATTCCTCTAGTCTATGGACCTCTCCTGTATAATGTCTGTAAGGTGTTCAGAAATGTCCATAAAATGTCCACTGAGTTCATTTAGTCCATGACCTTTGGCTCCATCTGTTATGGTGGTCACTCAGGACAAGAGAGGTGATGTGTTGCATGGAGTTACTGTGCACTAAGTCCAGCTCAGGTCAGGTCAGTGCTGCACTTGTCCTGCTTCTTGTCTCCTCCATTGGTTCAGGTAGTTCCTGTTATAGTAATTCTTATAACATGCAAGTCAAATCATGCATTACAACAATTTAAAGGTATTTTCATTACAATCTCCACCTCTGATCCCTTTGGATCAGACTATAGGGTTTAAGATTGCAATGAACTCATCCCCTGTTCCTGCTCCAGCCTGGGTTAATCCACAGACAGCAGTCCATTAGGGGTATACCTGCTCCAGGTGAAGCCTTATCTATGAGCCACAGTCCCTTCAAGGGTATACCTGCTGTGGCATAGACTTATCCATAACCACAGTTTCTTTGAGGTGCACCTGTTCCAGGGTGGGCTTCTCCATGGGCTACAGTGCCTTCAGACATATACCTGCTCCAGCGTGGCCTTACCCACAACGACAGATCCTTCAGGGGTGTACCTGTTCCAACATGGCATTACGCATGGTCACAGTGCCTTCGGGGTATACTATTCTGACCAAGGCCACTCTCTTTGAGGTGCCCCAGCATGACCTCATGCAGAGCCACTGATGCCTCAAGGTGTACCTTCTCCAACATAAACCTATCCACAATCACAGATGCTTTAAAGTGTACCTTCTCCGGCATGGATTTATCCTTGGGCCGCAAGCCCTTCAGAGGTACACTTGCTGCAGCACAGACATAACCATGGTCACAGATGCTTTGAGATGTATCTGCTTTGTTGTGAACTTATCCATGGACACATATGCTCCAGGGAGTCCTTCTCCTGTGTGGACTCATGCACTGGTCACAGTCCCATCAACTCAAGCTTACACTAGAGTTCCAGCCTGTCCAGTACAGCAGCACAGAAACAGTGGCAGTGCCCTGGCCATCTGACAGCCCAGACTCGTCACCACTGCTGTTATCAAAACACTCCCAGGCACAGAGTAAGATGATAAGCGCTACAGCAGTACAGCAAGCAGTGAAAGCGTAAACCAGCCACTAATGAGCACTAGACTAATATACAGTAAGGCAAGCAAACCCCGTGGCAAGCACAGAAGTCTGTCAGTTAATAGCTAAAGAGCAATAACAACTATAAATTTGATCTAGCACATTCCAATCACATCTGTTGTTATCTCAAACCCTTTGAGCCCCACACTGCGCACCAAAAAAGACTGTTGTGGCTTAACCCGGCAGGCAGATAAACACTAAACAGCCACTCGCTTGCTCCCCCTCAGCAGTGTAATGTGGGAGAGGATGGTAAAAAAAAATTGTAGGTTGAAGTAAGGACAGTTTAATAGGACAGAAAAGGAAGGATTATTATTATTATTATTATTATTATTAGTAGTAGTAGTAGTAGTAGTAGTAGTAATAATAACAATGATAATAGAAGAATTAAAATATACAATATACGACCCACTGACCAATGCCCAGCCCATTCCTGAGCAGCAGATCCTGGCCAGCTTTCCCCCTAGTTTATATACCAAGCATGACATTGTGTGGTATGGAATATCCCTTTGGCCAGCTGGGGCCATCTGTCACAGCTGCGTCCTCTCCCAGCTTCTTGAGCACCCCCAGCCTACTCTCTGGTGGTGTGAGGAGCAGAAAAGACCTTGACTCTGTGTAAGCACTGCTCAGCAATAACAAAAACATTGCTGTGTTATCAACACTGTTTTTAGCAAAAATCAGAAAAATAGCTTCATACTAGCTACTGTGAAGAAAATTAACTCTATCCCTGCTAGGTTTTAGTTAGCACACAGAATCTGAATTTAAGGGAGATGAATCCCATCTGTATGGACTATGAGGAGATGGTTCAGGACTCAGATCTGGGAAAGATCAACCATTACAAGTTGGAAAGGGTGGGTTGGAAAAGGAGCAGACTTAGGGTAAATGAAGAGAGTCTTTGTCCCCTGGAATACATCCCCCTTTGCTGTCCAGTAAATGCCTATGAAAAGCTACTGCAGGCTCACACCAATACTGCTGCTGACAGTAGTAACTACTCCATTAGCTTAAGTGACACATTTGGCTGTTTTAATGATTCCCAATCTGCTGCTGACCTATGCAAATATCAATATGAATCCATAAGATGAAAATAGTTTTGAAAAACAAACACCAAGTAAATTGCACACATGCACAGAAATGCATTAAAGAATATTATTCATCTCCATAAGCTTAATAACATTCTTTTAATGTTGTTTGTGTGTGGAGTAATGGTTTCGATTTCTCTGGCTCTTGAGCATGGAATTATAAGTATTCAAAACAAGATTAGAATTTTAATGAATATCACATCAAAAACTATATAATAGGATTCAAATCCAAAAACTTGAACTGAGCTGCAAAATTCATTATTAGCAACTTTGTAATACTGCTGCAAAAAATGTCTCAAAAACCAATATATGTAAGCACAGTGGCTGACTGTCATTCCTCTCCAATACTAATGGAGCTTTTAATTCCTTTGTTAACCCTTTGAAAATGCCAAATAAAGATTTACAATCTTCCTGTCCCTGCAGGGCCTCTGAAAAGGAAAGCATCCAGACGGCAAAATGCGGTTCTGAAGTAACCCTTTCCCACAACAGCCAAATGCAGGAATGTGCTAAAGGATCTCAATACTCAGCACAAGAAATTTCACAACTTATTAGCAGTGCCACATCAAAATAATGAAGGAAAAAAAAACACCTGAAGCCTAACAGATAATATTTCTTGATCATTGTTTTGCTTTACGAAAGTGTTACAAGCCTAAATCTGCAAACATTGCAAAAAAAATACTGACTTAGTCACCTTTTGAGGACACAGCTGCTGAAGGGTTTAGAGCTCTTTTGGTATCTTTTCAAGAATTACAAGCCAACTTAGTAGATTTTTTTTTTCCCCAAAGAGAGGGTACAGCTGCTTTTGCCACCCTGATTTTTACATTACTCTTTCCTGAAAGAATTCTGGGGGAGTGTGAAACTGATTTTATACTCCTTTTGGCAAAAAGAATCAGCAACTGAGTTCTGGGAAATCTGAAATCCTTTCCACTAGAACTCCTCACTGCAGGCTGACCTTTTCTGTATTCAGCACTGAGGACATCGTGCTATCTACTGGTTATCCACAACAAACTTGTTTTTTCCAGCTCTCCAGATTTTCTGAAGGGAGAAAAGTGAGTACATTTTAAAACAAGCCAAATTATTTACTAACTACTTATGCTTCTTATCCATGAGCAAACTTTGATTATCTGAACTCATTTGATATTGGCGATTCAGCAACTGCATTCTGCAAATGTATTTCAGCAAGTGGGAAGCTCTTCAGCTGCTCAGTACAACTATTGCTTGAAGAATGCATCCACTTATAATTTGCCTTTCCCACTGAGGGGTTAGTGCACCACTCACAAGTCACTGTCCCTCATGCTTCAGTGATTACAGGGTAGACAGCTGACCCGTTTCCAGCTACCTTGAGTCATGTGAGCCACTGCATTCAAAGAGCCAGTTAGCATAGGTGCATGTACTTGCATATCTCTCTGTACTAATTTTCTTTTAAATTTTTCTTGTTAATTTTTATTTTTATTTACTATCTATAATTTGTGTTTATAGTTTATTGTTTATTTGATTTGATATTTTTATTTTAGCAGCATTAATTGTCTTAGTAACAAAACATTTTTTTGTGCACAAGATGAAGTCCGTGGTGGCACTGAAATGTTTGTCTGACGAATTTTAAAGCAGTAATTCCATATTGGAGTACATATTCACACATTGCTTCCCTTGCTTTCTTGGAGGATTGCCTGGGGAAAGCAGAGTGCTCCAGTGGGTGTTTCAGATTGAGCTACTGGGAGGTTTGGGAATTTGTTTGGCACTTAACTAGCATGAATTGAGGATACTGTCACTGTGCTCCCTTTCTGCTTCAGCTCCCGCCCTCCTCTGGCTCTTGCTTTTTCCTCTCCTCTTTTGCTGCCTCCCTCCATTCCCAGCTCCCTGTCTCACACTCCTGGGATCCCAGCCATCCCTTCCCACCAGGCCCCGAGCCTGCTCTTACACCTCCTGTCACATATAATGGACACACTACACACTTATGGGAACAATAAATGGGCACTGTGTGGACCCCATCATCTGCCTTCTGAGGACTGTCTCTACTATTCTGCATTGAAAGAAAAAAAAAGTCTTCTCTGGTCATGTTCACTGATGGGAGTTTAGTTGCACAGAGGTACCATGAGCAGAAGCTGGCTCCTGTCTCATTCTGGAAAGGGTGGACCCAGGTTCCTGGGCATTTGACAACATGGTTCCAGTTATTATAAGTTTTATGATAAACTTAATTATATAATCCAATTTGTAGCAAATTCTTTATAGGAATAATATCTGATATTAATTGATCACCGTGATGGAAAAAGGAGTGATTCCTACATTGCACTGTGAAAATCAGCTTCTCACAACTTCCTTCAAAGTCCTTTTACTGTGCAAAATCTGGCATTTGATTGCAGTTTCACAGGTCCCTCCTTGGGGAACTCCTAAATTACCCTAATATTTTGGCACGCCTGACAAGGACATCTTTGAGGTAGAGTTTTAATTAGGTCACATGACAGGACCAATAGTAGATTATACAACAGGAAGGCTGCACCTTTTTATATAGAGGTGTGTTATCATAATGTTTGAGTAATTTCCACTAGAAAACTTATTTATATTCAGGGTTTCTATCTCGGTTGCAAATATTTTCTTGAGACAAAAATCTGACTGACGAACCCGTAACTTGGAAGCAAATATTTGCGTTAAGTGGAAAAAAACCCTGCACTTTGGTGCTTTGGTGTTTCCTACATTGCATTTGGAGAAAAAAAAAAAAAAATCAGGCTTCATTTAAAAAAAAAAACAGTAAAAACACACCACAGACAAAGTGATCTAAAATGATGTCTCTCTGGGGAAGCAAAGAAAGATATTCATAAAGGCTAAAATTAGCCTTGGGTAGGAAGGCTTTTCCATTCCCTTTATGGCCTAAAGTAATGAAGGCTCTTCCACAGTCTGATTTGGAGCAAGAGACTGACTTCAGGTGTTTTGAATCTAGACCTCTGCAGGCATCTGTCTCTCCACTGCTTGTGGGAATGCACCTGCAGGCTGCAAGGGGGTTTCTGAATATGTCTATCTATTAATAAAAGAGGGAATCCAGGGTTGGACGCCATTGCAGCAGTTAGAAGAGTTTTAGGAATAATCAACAACAAAAAAATGGCACCTTTTTCTCCTGGTTTGGATGTGAGCTGAGGACGTGTCTCACACAGTACTTGCCATGCTCTTACTCCCCATAGTATTGGGCTGTGAGGAATTGCCAGGATATTGATCCTCAAAACCCTATTTTCATTAACAAACTGACCATTTGGGGGAGAGAGAGTGTATCATACACTTTTCGAACTGTAGAATGGGTTGCGTTGGAAGGGACCTTTGAAGGTCATCTAGTCCAATTCCCCTGCCATGAGCAGGGACATCATTAGATCAGGTTGCTCAGAGCTTCATCAAACCTGACCTTAAATGTTTCCAGGGATGGGGGGATGGGACTTCCACCACCTCTCTGTGGTAGAACAGGGCAACCTGTTCCAGTGTTTCACCACCCTTATTGGAAAAAAAATTCTCCCTTGTACTTAGACTGAATCTACCCTCTTTTCGTTTAAAACCATTGTCCTTCGTCCTATCACTACAGGCCCTTGTAAACAGTTCCTCCACACATTTCCTGTAGGCTCCCTTCAGGTACTGGAAGACCACTATAAGGTCTCCCCAGAGCCTTCTCTTCTCCAGGCTGAAAAACCCCAACTCTTTCAGCCTTTCCGCATAGGAGAGGTGCTCCAGTCCTCTGATCATTTCAGTGGCCCTCCTCTGCACGTGCTCCAACAGGTCCATGTCTTTCTTACATTGGGGGCCACAGAGCTGGACACAGCACTTTAGGTGAGGTCTCACAAGAGCAGAGCAGAGGGGCAGAATCAGCTCTTTCAACCTGCTCATCACATTTCTTTTGATGCAACCCAGGATATGGTTGGCCTTCTGAGTTGTGAGCGCATGTTGCTGGCTCATGTCCAGCTTTTCATACACCAGTACCCCCAAGTCCTTGGCATTGCTGCTCTCAGTCCCCTTGTTCCCCAGCCTGTACTGATACCAGGGATTGCCCCAACCTGGTTGCAGGACATTGCACTTGGCCTTGTTGAACCTCCTAAGGTTCAGAAAGGCCCACTCCTTGAGCTTGTTCAAGTTCCTCTGGATGGCATCTTGTCCCTATGGCATGTCAACTGCACTACACAGCTTGATATCATTGTCAAACTTGCTGAGAGTGTACTCGATCCCACTATGTCACTGATGAAGATATTAAACAGACCTGGTCCCAGTATGGAACCCTGAGGGATGCCATTTGTCACTGACCTCCATCTGGAAATCAAATCGTTGACCACTATCCTCTGGATAACCAGTTCTTCATTCACCAGACAGTCCACCCATCAAATATATATCTCCAATTTAGAGAGAAGAATATTGTGGGGGACCCTGTTAAAAGCCTTGCAGAAATCCAGATAGATGACATCCATTGCTCTTCCCTTGTCCACTCCATCATAGAAGGCCACTAGGTTGGTCAGGCAGGACTTGCCCTTGTTGAAGCCATGCTAGCTGTCCCACATCACTTTCCTGTCCTCCATGTGCCTTAGAAGAGCTTCTAAGAGGATCAATTCTGATTTAAATAATCAAGAATTCAAACTCAATAGCCAATGAGACTATTAAGCAGCTATTCTTTATTGTAGCACTGGGAAACACATGAGAGTATTTCCACAATGTGTGTTCACCCTGAGTTTGTCTTTTTTCTGGTTATATGCATTCACTACATACATATTTATTACATTTCCATGAAATTATTACTGTATCTCCTCCTCTTCTAGAAACTATTTACATACTCATTTCACTTTCCATTCTACAGTCTTTGTTACCGTCTACTGTTAGTTCTTCTTATTTTGGCCTGTCTTGGTGGTCATGGGATGCCTCTGGTGGTCGTTTACTTCATCACTCATCTTCCTCTTCTGTCCTTTCGGTGACCTTGCCCACTGCTTGGCAGATTCTGCAATCAGAACTGGCTGTAGTTAGCTGCAGGTGATAAGGTTCTGCCTTGAAGCAACCCCTTCCAGTTACAAGTCATCTGTCCAGTTGCTACATTCAGATTGCCAGGCTCAGATAGTTTTATTACAGCAGCTACGCTAAAGTCTGTTTTTCTTCTTTATTTCAGTTCCATGATCTTCCCAGACACAGAGGTGAGACTGACAGGTGGGTAGTTCCCAGGGCCTTCCTGCCTACCCTTTTTAAAAATAAATGCAATATTTCCCTTTTTCCATTGCTGAGGACTTCAGCTGACTGCCATGACTTTTCAAATATCATGAAGAGTGACTTGGCAGCTGCATTAACCAATTCCCTCAGGACTCTTGGATGCATCTCATCAGGTCCACAGACTTCTGTATGTTCAGGTTCCTCAGGTGGCGTTGAACCTCATCTCATACTTTGCTTCTCCTGTCCTAGATTGCAGCTCATCCACTCGAGAGCTGTGGGAAGAGATGTTGCCAGTGAAGACTGAGGCAAAATAATTTGCTGAGTACCTCAGCCTTGTCCTCATCTGTTGTTACCAGCTTGCCAGTCTTGCTCATCAGGGAGGATACACTTTCTTTGACCTTCCTTTTCTAGCTGCTATACCCGTATAAGCCCTTCTTACTATTCCTTGCATCCATCACCAACTTCAGCTGCAGCTGCACCTTGGCCTTTCTGACCCCATCCCTGCACAACTGGGAGGTGTCCCTGCACTCTTCCTAGGACACCTGTCCCTGCTCGAACTGCCTTTCAGTTCCTTGTTGTCTTTTAGTTTGACCAGCAGATTTCGACTCAGTCATGCTGGAGTTTTGCCTTCCTTGACTCAATTCTTACACCTGGGGATCGAGACCTCGTGCTTTATGGAAATTGTCCATTAGGATCTGCCAGCTCTGTTCTGCTGCAAATCCCTGAGGGCAGTATATCAGGGTGTTCTTTTGACTAACTCCTTGAAGATCTGGAATTTTGCTTTTCTAAAATTCAGAGTCCTGACATTACTCTTTGCCTGACCCATATACCACAGGATTGTGAACTACACCAGAGTGTGATCACTGCAACCCAGGCTGTCTCCAATCTTGAAGTCACTGTTTAATTCACCTGCATTGGTGACTATCAGGTCTAGTATCATATCCTTTCTGGTAGGGCTGTTACGTGGCTTAAGAATTTATCTTCCATGCATTCCAGGAGTCTCTGAATTGCCTGCATGTCACTGTGCTACTTTTCCAATATAGCCCAAACTTAATCATGTCTACCAGCTTGCCTGAATATAAAATCTGAAATGGCAATAAGGTGGCTCACTGCTTAGTATTCTTAAGGGAAGAGAAAGATCCCAGAGGATCCGAGCTTATCATGACTGCACACACTGAGGTCCTTTTGAGGAAATGTCATGAAAGCTCTTTATAAGCTTTCTTAGAGAGTCTAACTAGTATTAATTCACGGGGATGTTTTGTTCAAGAGACGTGTCTGTTCAAGGAGCTCTGCACTTCAGAGATGGGAGCAGACTAAGCTTCCTTCAAAGCACTCTGCTAGGCTGTAAAAGGTAACAGCAGGACTTATGACACACGTGCATTTTCAATTCCAGTCTCATAATTGTAGGAAAGGACTTACTTTTAATTCTTTGAAGCTAAAGCAGAACAGAACCCAGCCCATGTTTTTTCCAGCTTCAAGGTACTTAAGAGCTTCCTCTTTTTCATGTGCTGTTTTTGTTTCTGAAACCATCAGTTCTCCATTAGCCCTAAGCCACTGAGACTTTATGCTTTGAATGTAAATTAAAGGACATTCATCAAATTATTTTTGCTATTTGATCAAAATTTCATTTTTCTGACTCCTGAAGTCTTCTCTGCACATTAAATTGCATATATAAATGATTGTCATATCCTTCATTTTCAGATATGGTTACACAGACACTTTTAGGTTAATACAGATGGTAAACAAATGCAACAAATAATGAGATCTTAAACCATTTAATGAGATTACTGTTCTACTAACAAGGCAGAACACAAGTCTTCCATAGCACCAACAAATAAAGCTGAAAGATGTAATCAAACATTGTCGACTGTAATTGAAGATTTGGGCAAAACAGGATTAACACATATTTGTCTGGTGATCTGTAGAGTAAATCACAGCTGCTCTAAGGGAAATACTCCAAATTTGTGACTGGGAAAATCTCCAGACCTGTGGAGAACTGTAGGGTTTCAGGATACCTTAGCTATGTTGAAAACATGAAATGCCAATTATAAGCAGAATTAATGTCATTATTTTTTTCTCTGTAGCTTTAGCATATTTCCAGTGAGAGGCTGCCAATAGTACTAGGTCATGCAGAAGAAGAGCTGTCCTGGATCAGACCCGAGGTTACTCCCAGCACTGTTTCTAGCAATGTACATACAGATTTCTAGGAAAGAGTAAAACCATATTTTGATACTTCCTCTGTGTATTCTCCCAATTTCCAACAGTTTACAACTCAGAGGGTTTTTTTTCTAAGTGGATTCTAAGTGCTTGGCAAAGCTACAGGAGTTGTCTAGACTCTGACTTAGATCAACCATTGGTTCCTTTCTAATAGCAAGGCCACAGGTATGGTTGCAAATTGTACAGAGATCTACGTGTGAGAAAAAACTTTGTTGTTCAGCTTAGATCTCTGCACTGCCTTATGGAGTTAATTGTGTTAAAATAGGCTAAAACATATAGTGTGAGTACCCCTTTTGTGTGAAAATAAAACCAGGTTTTTAATTTATTTGCTTTTGGGGTTGGCTGGGAAGGAAACAGATTTGGAAGATAAAAGAGTATATTAAAAGCAATTTCTCAGAGTATCATGTGCTTAAAACAGGTGAACTGCTCTTTACAAGAAAAACCTCACCCAACACAAGGTTAATTAGCAATAATCTTCATCCCTGGCTTGACTTAGAGCATTTGGGATCAGCAGCTCAGCTTTTCCTGAATGTTGGTTACCACCATGAAATTTCTGGTCTAACACCATAGCTACAAGCCAAATTCTTTGCTGGAATAAATATTTCAGCACAAACTTTGGGTTTACAACACACTGTGAACAGACCTTATTAATTTTTATATTTTATCTTTTATATTTTATCATAAAGTGTGAATTTGAAGCTGTATTTGTTGAACACTGTCCTCAAGCCTACTTTGCAAAAATACTTAAGCTCTAACAATTACAGAACTTGATCCTTCTCAATCTGTTTTTTAGTAAAATCCAGTGAATTCCTAAATATAAATTTAGAAGCACTCAATTTTATTTTTCAAGGGAAAAAAAAATGCAATGTAAACATTTCTACTTTACCAAAAAAAGAAAGGAGCATGAACCTCGTCTAAATGTAATCTTGTTTAAGTAAAAATCAATTCCACAAACCACTTTCAGATCTTTCCTTTAGTTTGTGGATTTAAATTGCTTCTAAAAGCTCATTAACCAAACCTTTGTACGGAAAGATTCTAACTGCTCTGACAAAAGAAGGGTGTTCCCAACCTATATACACCCTTCACATTTGTTTTCACACCTCATGCTGCAGAGATAAAAATATTCTATTTTTGGCAGACATGATCTGAACATTGAGATGACCTTAAACTTTGGGACAGCGTTAAAAATCAGAACATGGAGTCACAATTATACCTTAAATAAAGTATATGAATAATAAAATTATGAATGCAAATTATTTATTTAGGATTACTGCTAATTTTTCAGGGACTCACATATGTGGATTAACTCTGCTTATGTTTCTTATCTTGAAGATTTATCATGTGGCTTCCTTCCTACGTATTTCAGAGCTAATTTCTGACTTTTTAACTAGTTCAATATATTCAAATTATGGGAAAATACACATAAACCTTGCACTTGCACAATGATTAGGTTTTCATTCTAACTCCAGAAGGCAAAGGCCTCAAAATCCAATATGAATTTAACCTCTGTACATATCCTCAGTAATATAAATTCATAAATTATTGCAGAAACTCTCTGTAGAAGGACAATTATTTTCTGGGTTGTTTTCTTTTTTTTTTTTTTCCTTTTTTAAAGAATTATTTGTCACATGAAAGTGGCAACTTTAAAATGTAAATAATTTGGAAGACTCTGATCAGATTCAAGCCAAATCTCTGCTTTTGCTATTAATTTCTTTCTTTGTTTTTGTTGGATTTGAGTGTCTGCACAAACAGTCACAATGTCTTTCCTGACAGTTCATTGCCTTAGGTGTTTATTCCTGTATTGACAGGATTTAAAATTGCTGAAGGACAACCAGATGTCTTATGCCTAGATGGAGTAAATCTACAAATCTTAAATCTGGCAGATTATCATGTCTTTTTAAAACTCTTGTGTGATTTATACTTGCAGCTGTACATCAACAAGAAAAAATGTGGTAGTTAGTTAGCTTTAGAATTGCAGTACTGGATTACAAGTGTGTAATTTCTAATATCTTTTTCTCTTAAGAGATAAGAGGTTGTGATGTTTGTACCATTATAAAAACAACATGACCCGGGACCTTCCTACACATGCATTAAAATATTTTGGCTTATAAGGATAGTTTACTTCTGTTTCATGTAATTAATAAGTTCAAAATAATTATAGAACATAAGGAAGTGATTTTGGCGTAAGACACCAAGAACTAAAGCAAAGACATTGTTATAAATTGAGGTAATAAAACCCAGGAGCCAATTAGAATTTAAGTGATTCATAAACTTTATTCAAATTAGCAGGCAGCTGAGCAAGCAAAACAGCGCTGGGCGGCTGGGGAGCCCTTGCTCTACCAACGGCACGCACTGGTACCCGGGCAGTTACCTTGGTTTTACGCAATGAAAGTTACATATTCATTAGATGGCTTTACATATTCATGAGCTATCCCGAAAAAGGCACTCAGTTCTGGTGGCTGGCTGCTCCTCCTCTTGACGCTTGTGCAATGCCTCCTGGTGGTCTTGGGCAGGGATCTTCAGGGATGAAGGCCGTATGTCTTCCTCACGATGAACTTTTTACCTTAGTCCCAAAACTAGTTGTTCTCAGCACATTTCGTAAGGTATCTTGTCCTCGAATTCCACAAGGGGCTTCGTCACTAGATGGTCCTTGTTATATACCCTTTTCACTAGTGTTCTTGTCAATTATTTTTGGTTTATGTTCTTTACGAGTACTAGACAACTCCTCCTATCTTGTGTACCATAGGCCTCTGACTAACTGCCACCTAACGAAGCCTGACCTTGGTAGCGGGGAAGATTATGGAGTGGTATGGTACATGTTTGCTTAACAGGATATTGCAGTTTAAACAACTTCATCTTTGTTCCTAGCATAGCATAAAATTTGATTAACAAATTCCATATATCTTCTATTACAGACATAAGAGTTCTGTTTATGATCTATGTACTAGTAGCATAAGTCAGAACTGAAATTAATATTTCCTGAGCAATTTCACAAAGTATTTTCAGTGTTTAAAATATTGCTTTGATAGATGAATGCAACTGACTACAGCTGCATGCCAAGAAAATATATGCCATTCATCTGCTCTTTTCTAGGCAGGGTACAAAGACTACTGTACATTTCACATACCAAGTCTACAGAGCATTTGGATATTGCGTTTGCAATCACTAAGTGATAAGAGTTTTCAGTCCTAGGCGAAGTAAGGTGGGGCTCAGCAGAACTGCTACCTGGACTTCCAGCTGGCAGGCTTTGGCCTGTTCGGGAGCCTGGTTGACAGACTTCCTTAGGAGGCAGTTTTGAAGGGCAAAGGAATTTAGGAAGAATGGACATTCTTCAAAAAGGAAATCTTAAAGGTGCAGGAACAGGCCGTCTCCATGTGCCAAAAGATGAGTCAGCAGAGAAGAAGACCAACCTGGCTGAACAGGGAGTTTTAACTGGAGCTCAGGAAAAAATGATAGTTTATGACCTTTAGAGGAAGGTACAGGCAACTCAGGAGTACTATAAGGATGTTGTGAGGTTATTTAGGGAGAAAATTAGAATGGTTAAAGCCCAACTAGACCTTCATTTGGCTACTGCCATAAAATTAACAATGTTTCTGTAAATACATTAACAACAAAACAATGTCTAAGGAGAATTTCCATCCTTTATTGGATGTGGGAAGAAACAGTGACAATGGGTGAGGAAAAGGCTGAGGTACTTTACACCTTCTTTGTCTCAGTCTTTAATAGAAAGATCAGTTGTTCTCCAGGTAACAGCTCCCTGAGCTGAAAGACAGGGATGGAGAGCAGCATGAAGCCCCCACAATCCAAAGGGAAGTGGTTAGCAACCTGCTGCACCACCTAGAAATACACAACTCTATGGGGCCGGATGGGATCCACCTGGGGGTACTGATAGAACTGGCAGAAGTGCTCACCAGGCCACTTCCCATCATCTATCATCAGTCCTGTCTAACTAGAGAGGTCCCATCTAACCAGAGAGGTCCCAGTAGGCTGGAGATGAGCAAATCTGATGCCCATCTGCAGAAAAGGCCAGAAGGAGGATCCAGGGAACTACAGACATGGCAGTCTCACCTTAGTGCTGGGGAAGGTTATAGAGCAGATCATCTTGAATGCCATTATGTGGCACATACAGGACAACTAAGTGATCAAGCCTAGCCAGCACGTGTTTATGAAAGACAGGTCCTATTTGACTAACCTGGTCTCATTCTATGACAAGATGACCCATTTAGTGGTTGAGGGAAAGGCTGTAGATGTTGCCTCTCTGGACTTTAGTAAAGCCTTTGACACCATTCGAGCATTCTCCTGGAGAAACTGTCTGCTCATGGCTTAGACAGGTGTACTCTTTGCCAAAGCAAACACTGTCTTGATGGCCAGGCCCAAATAGTGGTGGTGAATGGAGTTAAGTCCAGTTGGTGGCCGGTCATAAGTGGTGTTTCCCAGGGCTCAGTATTGAGGCCAGTTTAATGTTTTTATCAATGGTCTGGACAAGGGGATCAAGTGAACCCTTAGTAAGTTTGCAAACAACACCATGGTGGGCAGGAGTGCTGAACTGCCTGAGGGTAGGGAGGCTCTGCAAAGGGATCTAGACATACTGGATCAGTGAGCCAAGGCCACTTGTGCAAGATTCAAAAAGACCAAGTGCCAGCTCCTGAACTTGGGTCACAAAACTCCTCAGCAGCTCTGTAGGCTTGGGGAAGAGTGTCTGGAAAGCTGCCTGGCAGAAAGGGATCTGGAGGTGCTGGTTGACAGCTGGCTGAATATGAGCCAGCAGTGTGCCCAGATGGCCAACAACATCCTGCCCTGTATTAGAAATAGTGTGGCCAGCAGGACTAGGGAAGGGATCCTGTCCCTGTAATTGGCACTGGTGAGGCCGCATATTGAATCCTGTGTTAAGTTTCGGGCCCCTCACAAGAAGGACATTGCTGGAGTCTTTTCAGAGAAGGGCAACGAAGCTGGTGAAGGGTCTGGAACATGTCTTATGAGGAGTGGCTGAGGGACCTGGGGTTGTTTAACCTGGAGAAAAGGAGACTGAGGGGAGACCTCATCATTCTCTACAATGACCTGAAAGGAGCTTGTAGCAAGGTTGGTGTCAGTCTCTTCTCTCAAGTTACGAGCAATAGGACAAGAGGAAATGGCCTCAAGCTGCAACAGGAGAGGTTTAGATAGCATATTAGGAAAAAATTCTTCATGGAAGGGGTTGTTAAGCATTGGAACAGGCTGCCTAGGGAAGTGTTTGAGTCACCATCCCTGGAGGTATTGAAAAATGTGTAGATGAGGTGCTCAGGGACATGATTTACTGGTGGATCTGGCATTACTAGGTTAATTGTTTGACTCTATCATCTTAAAGGTCTTTTCCAATCTAAAAGATTCTACGATTCTGTGACATATATTAACTCGATCTTTCCTGCCAGCATCTCTTGGGCTCAAGCTTCCCATTCTTCTCTGGGATTGCTTACCTGAGATCTCTTCTGACATTCCTATTACACTGGGACAATGCAGATTTTGGCTGTCAATTTCTGTCTTGTCCTTCCTTGAATATTCCCTTTCAGAAAGGAGCCATAGACAATGATTTATCTTAAGGACTCTGGTCCTAGACCTGATTACAGGATGTCCAATCATACTGCAAAATCACATGGTACCTCTGACCTGAGAAACAGTCAGTACAAATCGATCTTAGTCATTACTATTGATGAACTAGCAAGAAGAGATGATGAGTTCCCTAATACTACATTAAAAAATGGTGGTTTCACATAGCAAAAACAGTGGTAATGAATTACATTTCAAAGTATCATGATTCTGACATGAGAATTTTAGAACTGGAAGAAGTTTTAAAAGTTTTCAGAGTGATTTTTGTCACGGAGATCAGAGGTTACAAAACTTTCTGAGCTCATCATCCTCTAATGATGAAAAACCTTAGGCTTTCAAAGAAGTACAGCTTCTCTGAAATGAATTGATTCAGAATATCATAGTAATAATAATTAAGATTAATTCAGAGTAATATAGCAGAAAAGTCTCACTTCTGGAAAAAAAGAAATCAAAGAAGGAGAGAACAAAAGTGAATAAGAGGATGGTGAGGGCTCACGAGAGATGTTCTCTCTGCCGAAGAACTACATGCTGACCATTTGCCCTCATGAAGCCATGTGGATCTGGTGCCAAAAATGGTGAGAGGCAAGTCACTGGGAGATATGTAGGATTGGTCAAATGACAGCCAGGCCTAACCCAGTTCTCTAGGAATCCGGCATTATATGGATTCCAGAGCTTAATCTGAGCTTGGGAGGGAGTGATCTGAGCCCAAGAAGAAGCAGCAACTATTTCTACAAGTAGCAGAATTCAGATGAAGTGTGAAAAATAATAATAAAGGTGGGGAAAAAAAATTTCCTACTACAGTCAGAATAGCTACCCTAGGTACTAGCTGAAGACCTAAATATTTAGAATGTAGTGAGCTAAAATATATATCTGAAATATATGTTGGTTTTCCACAGTGTCTCACTGGTTCCTTCTAATGGGAACTTCTATCATTCTGATCCTTCCCTCTGTTCCTCTTCTGATTCTATCCTTAATCACACTGCACAACCTCACTTATCGTTTGAATGCCTCCCGTGAACATTAAGCAGCACCACCAGCACCTGTCACATTTTGTTTCTTTTACTTTCTTTTCCAAAAGGCAAATATCTTGCAATTTAAGCCTTTTTTTGTCTGAAACTAATGATTTGTAACATTCTTATTTTTTCCTAGATTTCAAAATGTAAACTAGGAAGGATGCTATTTCTTATCATCTTACATAAACACATGCATATTTGTTAGGACAAAAGCCAATAAAATCACAAATAAATGAAGAAATAGATTAAGGAAAAATTGTTATATTATACTGGCATATGTTTTCTGCAGCCATACTATTAGCAATTGCCATAATAAGGGTCTCTCTACCTGTATAGGGGCCTTAGTCTGGCAGCTGTAAAAGCATGAAAACACTCAGAGATCAGAGGCAGCATTTACAGGGTGATGTCCTAAATGAAAAACTAGTTTCATATGAGGATTTTCTTACTTTAGGACTTTCAGATCTCTGTAGCCTTTTGAGTTAAGTCGTATTGATAGTTCCACATTTTCTTTCCGCTGCCTAAGTGAGATTTTCTTCTGATATGACATTCAGAGAAGCCCACTTTAACTGTACATATAGAATCTCTTTTGCATTTGAAAAATGTGCTAATGTGCACAGGATGTATTATTCATATCATGCCTGCTGTAATTTACATACCTCAGGAAAAACTATTCACATTCTGGGTTTTCATTTGTTGCACGGACAATACTGATAACACTCACTAGAGTTGTGTGACTGTCTTAAAGTACAGTTGTTGGTCACCATGGAAATTTAGTCTAACTAAATTAGTTTAGCCCACAATTCACATTCCTTTATACATTAGTATAGTATTCCTTATACTTAGTGGCAATATTTCCTGAGCACTTTGGGAAATTATGTGGTAACGGTATTCACTTATTCAGAAACAGAAAAAAGGATATACTTTTAAGAGCAGGCACTGAGGCAGGTACTATAGGACTCCATATATCTTTTCCTAATGGATCAAGGTTTCACAGTTTACAAGCAAAATAATATTGGTCTTCTGTCTTCCTAATAATAAATTCTGCAAACTAAATTTGAAATTTGGGTTTTTCTGGGTTTGAATATGAAAAATTGTGCCACAATAAAGTTCTTCACAAGAAATTTGAAAGATATTACAGTTCTGTAGCTATAATGTAGTTCTATTAGAAAGGAAAATTTACAAGACTCAATTTTTATATTTTACAGTAAGTAAAAGCCAAAGTTTCAAACGCAGCAAATGAAAAATCGCAAACTGACAAGGAAACCAAGAGAAAATACTCTCAGGCCAGAAATCATCTTCCATCTCTTCTATAATCATAGAAATAAATTCCAAAGGATAAAGAAATCCACCCTTAAAAACTGACACAGATCCACCTTCTCCCTCTATTTTAATTAGTGGAGAGAGAAAATCTGCCCTTGGGGCTCAAAGATCAGTACAGGAAGATATTATGATTCATGAGAAGAGCTACTCTCATACATTCCTGACTAGTAAAGTTACTATGCCTCAGAGATCTTGTTGTTTCTCTGTTTCCAGTACTGAGATAGCCCTAAAATGCTTAAATAGACAAGGAGTTGCACAGCCTTCATCTCTGTATGCTTAGCTCAAAGCACAGAAGATGGGGTCCTTGCATTCCTCTGTTGCAGCCCACAGGTCAGCCCATTTCCCTTGGAAGTTTGTAGCAACTTTCTCAGAGACATGGATTCACTGCTGCTGTCCACATTGTAGGATCCTGCCTCTCCTTACCTGTAGCTGACTGATTCACCTCTTGGGAGAGGTTCTGTGCCTCTTTCTGCCCCTGACATGGTGCAGCCACTCATTTTCCCTCAAGGCATGTTAAATAGGGGTCTGTGACTGCTCCTACTGCATATAACCATATGAAACATGACCTTGACAGGCTGAGGAAGCGGATCCATGTCAACATCATGTAATTCAACAAGGCTAAGTGCAAGGTCTTTCATCTGGGTTGGTGCAAGCATATAATACAGGCTGGGCGATGCATGGATTGTGAGCAGCCGTTCAGGGAAGGACTTGATGAAGTGCTTAGCATGAGTCGACAATGTGCGACATGTCCTAGGCTGCATCAAAAGACGTGAGGCTAGCAGGTTGAAAGAGGTGATTCTGCCCCTCTGCTCTGCTCTTGTGAGACCCCATCCAGAGTACTGCATCCAGCTCTGGAGCCCCCAGCACAAGAAGGATGTAGACCTGTTGGAGCGTGTCCAGATGAGGGCCACGGAAATGATCAAAGGGCTGGAGCACCTTTCCTATGAGGACAGGCTGAGATAGTTGGGGTTATTCAGCCTGGAGAAGAGACCTTATAGCTGCCTTCCAGTACCTGAAGCAGGTCTGTAGGAAAGTTGGAGAGGGACTTTTTACAAGGGCATATGGAGATAGGACAACAGTCAATGATTTTAAACTAGAACAGCTTAGATTTAGATTAGACATTAGGAAGTTTTTTACTATGAAGGTGATGAGACACTGGAACATGTTGCTCAGAGAAGTTGTGGATGCCCCCTCCCCAGAAGTGTTCAAGATTAGGCTGTATGAGACTTTGAGCAACCTTGTTTAGTAGGAGGTATCTCTGCTCATGGCAGGGGGGTTGGAACTAGATGATCTTTAAGGTTCCTTCCAACCCAAGCCCTTCTATGATTCTATGATTCCATGATTCTATGATTCTATGATTCTTTGATTCTTCGATTCTTTGATTCTAATCAGCAGCCCTGTGGCTTCCACTTTTCTTGTTTTTCTTACCAGCTTTCCTCTCCCTTCCTTTCTGTGCTGGTCTTTCCCCATTCCACTTGCCTGCACCTATCTTTTATGTGCATCAGACTATGATATAGGCTGATATTCTGGAGTCTGGCTTTGAGCTTTGCATTTAGTTATATTTTCTCAAAAAGTATGAAAAGTGAAGTTCTGAGTTCAATTATTTGTGAATTCAAACCATATTCAAAAATCAGGCCCAAAACCTTCATGTCTGCCACTCAAGTTAATGCTGATGCTTGCTCAACTTTTCTTTGCTGTCTTTGTGATTCTATAGGACCTTAGAAACAAGCTGGTCACTATCAATCAGATGCACTTTCAATGAGGATTTTGCTGTTTTACTTCAGAAACCCAACTAGTATCTTTAATAACATTCAAGGCTAATCTTTGTTGCCAGTATCCCCTGCTGTATTTGATTGGAGGTTGATATGATCTGAGTGCTCTGTTTCCTGATGCTATTTTGAGTTCAATAGATTCTCTTTTGCCAGAAGCTGTAAGTGTGGATCCAGATGTTCCCTGCTTAGAAGTGAATGCTTTCTAGCATTAATTGTTTCAGGTAGTAATACTTGCAAATGTCAAGACTAACATGTTCTCCCTTTAAACAACAACTCTTCGAAGTCAGAAACACTTCACCTAAACCAGCTGGCCCCTGCTCACTTCCACCATTTTTCTTATACATGCAGTTTTTAAGGTATCATTTGTGTCATTTAAGGGTTTGCAAAGATCAGCTGCAGAGTGCTGTTGCTTAGTAAAAGTTGACAATGAAGACAATAGATACAAACTGTTCTTGTAGCTTCCTACAGTTGCACAGATTTCCCCTTAGCTGGAAAGCACGTGCTTTTTATTTACCAGTTAGCCAGTTCCAGATTCTTCTTCAGTTTAAGAGATGAGCAAGCTATGAAGCAAAACAGGCTGCAAATTTAATTCTATGCATACTAAGAAATATTAATATTAAGGCCTTATATGTAGTGCTTGCTAGACTTGTAGTCTACATATTCCACATGCTATGCAGAACTGGCTCTATGGTCTATTTATCTGGCATAAAGAATGATAGATACTTGTCATTCCTTTTCAGTTCCCATTTCATTTAGTGTAAAAAAAAAATCACACATTAAATTGGAGAAAATACAGGAGTCATGTTACTTTCATCCACTGTATTGCAGAAAGGCTAAGTGCAAGAGGGTCTTCATGTTATGCACCAATGACTGGAATTTCTAACATGTTTTAGCAAGTTTTGTAAATTAATAAGAAAGGGTGATTTAAGTATACTGTATTACAAAAGTAGTTTGTTTATTTTACAGTTTGTTTATTTTAGAGTTGTGTTTAAGGAACTGTCAAAACCAGAAACAATAAAAATACAACTAGTGCAATTGTAAGAAATGAAAAAGACATCTATCTATCTATCTATCTATCTATCTATCTATCTATCTATCTATCTATCTCGTGTTGTGGTAGAATCATTTGTATGGAATCCTCTGATTAGTCATGCTGACGAGCTGCTCCTTCTCTGGCACAAGGCTGTGCAGTCTACTAATGAACTTACCAAATGGGTTGATGAAGGGAGAGCAATGGATGTCATATACCTTGACTTCAGTAAGGGTTTTGATACCATCCCCTATAACATCCTCAGAGGTAAACTTAAGAAATGTGGGATAGGTGGTTGGACTGTGAAGTGGATTGTGAACTGGATCAACAACAGAGTTGAGAGGGCTTTGATCAGCAGCACAGAGTCATGTTGGAGGTCTGTAGCCAATGGTGTTCCCCAGGGATCAGTACTGGGTCCAGTTTTGTTCAATATCTTCATCAACGACCTGGACAAGGGGGTAGAGTGCACCCTCAGCAAGTTCACTGATGATACAAAACTGGGAAGGGTGACTGACACACAGGAAGGCTGTGCTGTCATCCAACAAGATCTGGACAGGCTGGAGAGCTGGGCAAGGGTGAACCAATAAGGACAAGTGCAGAGTCCTGCATCTGGGGAGGAGTAACACCAGGCACCAGCAGAGATTAGGGGATGTCCTGCTGGAAAGCAGCCCCATGGAGAAAGAATTTGGAGTCCTAGTGGACAGTGAGTTGTCCACGGGACAACAATGTGCCCTTGTGGCCAAGAGGGCCAATGGGATCCTGGCGTGCCTTAAGAAAAGTGTGTCCAACAGATCTAGGGAAGTTCTCCTCCCCCTAAACTCTGCCCTGGTGAGACCACACCTGGAATACTGTGTCCAGTTTTGGGGTCCCCAATTCAAGAGAGACAGGGACCTACTGGATAGAGTCCAGTGGAGAGCTATGAGGATGATTAAGGGACTTGAACATCTCTCCTATGAAGAGAGACTGAGAGAACTGGGGCTGTTTAGCCTTGAAAGGAGATGGCTGAAAGGGGACCTTATTAATGTGTATAAATATCTCAGGGGTGGGTGTCAAGAGAAAGGGGACAATCTCTTCTCAGTGGTGCCCAGTAATAGAACAAGGAATAATGGATTTAAGTTGGAACATAGGAAGTTCCCCCTCAACATGAGGAGAAACTTCTTTACTGTGAGGGTGACAGAGCACTGGCACAGGCTGCCCAGAGAGGTTGTGGAGTCTTCTTCTCTGGAGACTTTCAAAATCCACCTGGGCACGTTCCTGTGTGGCTGCCCTAGGGCATCCTGCTCTGGCAGGGGGGTTGGACTAGATGATGTGTAGAGGTCCCCTCCAACCCCTGACTTTCTATGATTCTATGATTCTATGAACTCTTTAAAGTTAACACCTAAAAACATTTTTAGAACCTTTTAATGAATCCACTGAGATGACTTTTTTCTAGTTATCTTGACAGATGAGTTGAGTTTGAACAACTTGCACTATGTAATACTAGAAAGGACATGTGCTGTAGCATATCCTATAGGATCAGCCTTCCCTAAATATGCTGCTGTCAAATATAGTTATTGGTAAAACAAAGCTTTCATGTTAAAGAGATTTTCACATTACAAAAGATGATCTAGGAAATTCTATTGCAGTGAACAAATATTGCTCCCATTGATACAATTAAGTTCTTCTCTGGTGCAATCATGTTATTCCAGTTTTATACCTGTGTAGTGAAAATGAGAATTGGTTTATTTGTCTTCTCCAGGCTAATATTCCCACAAACAGTGCTACATCCCTCTATGAAGTTGTGATATTCAGAATTACTTTAGTAAGCACTTACTACACTGAATCATAAAAATCCTGTAGAAAGTATTGGTTTCAGCTTGATTTTACAAGTAGTTCTTGTGACAGTGCAGTGCAGTTTTTCCTCTAATCATATCAACTTACAATAAGAAAACTGGTGAGCCAGTGGAGAACCCATGTAGTCAATTTTTCTGGCATTTTGACACCATATTTTTCCAACTATCAAGTCAAGATCATGAGTGATATTTTTGCTACAATCCCTGAGTGTTTTCAATCAACTTTAAAATGAGGGTTTAAAAAGAATTGCCCTAAAGCTCTTCATATGCTGTAGAGGTATGATGAATACAATATAAGTCGTTTTTAGTGACGCTGTAAGGGCAAATACAAGAAAAGAAACTGAAGGGAAAATACATTATATAAAGGGAATTATCTAAAAGTTCTGACATATAGGGGCCTAGGAAAGAGCATAGAGTCTTGAGAATTAATTATGGAAAACATAGGAAGACTGTGGTATGTCTTGTATCTTAAATCTATTGGCAACCTCTGTACTGCCTTTTTGATCCACTATAGGTAGTAGTTCCTGTTTCACAGGGAAGCTGGTACAGACCTGCATGCCAGACTTCCATCATTGCTTTTATTTATGCAGTTAAGTCCTAATGCTAAAGGAAAAATATTAAGTCAGCTTTAAATTCAACCACTAACAGAGTTTGGATAGCAGGCTGATTTTATTTGTTACTTTTTTATTTTGATTTCATGCAGCAATGCTGAAAGATGTGTTGTCATGCCATGTGAGGAGATAAACACAGTGGAGGACCAGACTGAACTGAAGGAGTAAGGCCTCACAGCATCGTTCACAGAACGTGGTGGAGTGTTCTGACAGCAATCTAAGCTCTGAGCCATTCCCAACTTTTGTTGGAGAGCAGCAAAAGCAGGCAGCTTTGAGAAAGATCTCACCAATACTGATGTGGACTTCAGCAGCAACAGGAACAGTTCCTTGTCTACATCGTTAGCACCTACTATTAATGGTCCTACTTTTTAGTGTTCCAGGTTAGAGCAGAGCTATGAGTAGATATACTGTAGGATAAGTGTACCTATCATGTTGGAATTTTAATATAATACAATTTTAAAGCATAGCAGGGTTCTGAAGTTTTCTGGTGGTAGGAAAGGTTTTCCTTCTGTATATGATGAAAGGTGTGGTAGTGCTGGAAAGGTTTGTTTCTAATCTCTTCTACTAACATCTGTATTTGCCTTGCTATCTCAAAAGAAAGCTATCAAATCATTATTTCACAAGTTCCTGAAAAAACTTTGTACAATACTGAAAGAATTCTTGTGGACCCAAGCATAACTTCAGAATGAAAGATTTGCTATGATAAATGTTTCTGCAACAAAGTAGTAATGACTTGCAATGCACTGCAGTAATGCTTTAGGTACCTTATCTCTTTGATTTGTCTGAAATCAGGCACTGAACTAACCAGTATTAATTTATATTGTATCTGTCTGGCTGTCATATGCAATCTCATGAGACTTCTATTGTAACTCGGCAGTAATTTAAATGATTATTAGAAAGAATATTTTAGCCTAGTGAAATAATTTCATATTCATCATAATAATACCAATCAATGGATTCATGAGATACTACTGCCACTGTCATATGCATTGCTACAAAAATTCCATTATAATTTTGTTATAATGTAACATTATAAGAAATTATCAGTGGTATGGGGGCAAGATGACATTGCAAATCTGTAGAGACACTGTTTTCATACAGTAACTTTATACCCTGGAAAAGCAGGCTAGAAGTGCTTGTTTTCAAAGAGCAACTATAGAGAAGTGGCTGTTAGGCAGCACCTGTAAGTATTTATTAAAACAGGACTTCTATTACACTGAGATTAAATTTGAAGATGAACAACTTTTGCATTTGTTTGGTTTTTTTGCTAAAGTAGAAATAGTGTTTGGAAGAATTATTAAGTGGCTTTTCAGAAAAGACTCTATTCTCATGTCAATTCATTCAGAAATTTTTAGGTCCATGTTGCAGCAAGTAGCTTGAGTCCGGATAGGTGAAGTCCCATGAAGTCTTATCTGTTCAAAAGGTAAAAATCTCTGTCCTGACTCCTGATCTGTGAGCCTATGTTTTGGTTTAATTAACATGCCTTCTTTTTATGTTGTCATCATTTGTAAAGGCTTTCTCTCTGTTCTCAACAGCACGATGGCTTTGAAGCTTAGTTTTGTACTTACACATATGAAAGTATAGCCTATTGCTAACTGAGTTCTTCTATTCAGGCCTGGACAGCTGTGGTCTTGTCTTACATGACATGGATTTTAAAACAAAATCCAATAATTCACAGGTAAACCACTGGGAACTGTTACTTGTTAAAGCATGTGCAGTTCTAAACCAAACGATTCAAAACATTGCTTGCCAATATTTATTAAAAGGTTTCTATAAATAGAAAATCACAAAGGAGTAAGTGTAAATAAACTATGGTAGGAGTCTGACTGACATACAAAGCAGAGTGCCACTATCGACTTTGTTTTTAGCACCATGCCTGCTGCAGTCTCTTGTCAGGTGTCCCTTGATCCTCTGCCATGAGATACCAACTTTCCATTCCTCCATTTATGCTCCTCCACTTTCTCCTGTTCCCTAGAAGTATCCTACTTCTATCTTGGCCACTAACTACCTTTCTTCTCTTCCTTCTCTCTAGTAGCTCATTTTTCTTTTTCCATTTATCTCCCTTCATCTCTGTCATGCTGGAAGTAGTTGCACTCTTTCTTATTTTTGAGAATATGTAACCTTGTAAAGCCAGGGAAAGATCAGGGCTGTGATATTTCTCATTTTTTCCTTTACTGGTTGCAGAGGGGTTGAAGTTGCTGAGGATCGGGATTCCTTTCGCTGGAACTCAGACAGGCAGCTGTCATGACTGCTGGAATCCTGTGGGGAAGGATGTCAGTGGTGTAAGCGACAGCTCCAGCTACCATACTGACACAAGTGGGTAGAGGTCATATTGCGAGGAAAAATACAGGATTTTACTCTTGTTGCTGAAATTCTTATTAGCCAGCCTGGTTATTGGTGCAGGCAGACACTCGTGTAGAGATTGACACTGTGTACCACAGGCAATGAACATTTGGGGAGAGCTGGCTGCTGCTTCACTCTGCTTCTTTAAGCCAACTATTATAAGCAAGGAAAAATTTGTCTTGAGGCTGTAATGAAGCAGAAGGAAGGGCAGAGGTGGCCACCTCCCAGAGGTGGGCTGCTAGCCAAAAGCTGCAGACTCGAATGTCTTGTCAAAGATTGTGAGGCTGAGTTATGAGAAAGCCCACCAGTACATGAAAGGAGATACAGCTAGAGATGGCAGTCTTGGGCACTACAAGTGGTGGAGGAGCAAGTGGCTGGAATCAGGCAGGTACAAGTTAACTATTACACCCAGGAAGAAGGGATTTGAAGCTCCAGAGGTCTCTCAGTGAGTGACACTGTGAAGGTAAGCTCTAAGAAAGGAGCAGCAAAATCCTGGCAAGATTTCTGGGAGTCACAGGTTTTAAAGATCTAACTTAGGTGACTCAAAAACATGTAAGTCCCCAACAAAGGGAAATAAAAGTCACATCAGAAGAGCTATCCAAACAGCGTTAGTGTTCTGAAGAGTCGTGTGATTTGGATTACAACAGCGCTCGGAGACAACAGTCAGGAGAGCAGCCCCAAAGTACTCAGTGTAGTACATCCCTGTACCAGCAAATGCTCTTTGCTCTGAAGGGCATCCAAGCTGAACTTCAAAGGCACAGGGTAAAACTTGCAGCTTCAGAGGTGCTGATTGACCTTTCCATGGTCACACTGCTCTGACAGGTGAGAGCTAGGAATATCACCTATCTCTTCCAACTCCTTGGTCAGTGCCCTACCTGCTAGACTGTATTTCCCAGCAACAGTCACGCTCCTCTAATTAGTCTTGTTTCCTTGGAAACCTGCATGACAGAACCGAACCAATTACTGCTTTGTTAAGACCCTCTAAGGCCAGCTCTGAGGATGACAACAAATATTCAAGGCCACTACAAGCCCACCAACTATTGTCTCGCTTATTTTTTCCTTCCCTCTCATTTCTTCTTGAGTAACATAACTGGCTCAGGAAACTCAGGTGTTTTTCCTCTGAAAAGTTAGGAGAAAAAACATTTCATGCTTTTGCTGTTGCCTTTTCTGACTAGATGACACAGACATGGTCAGTTAAGGGCATTAAGAGCATTTCCATATGATTTGCCTTCTGTGACACTTCACTTGCACCAAACAGTAAACCTGAATGTGACTTCCAAGCTGAAACTGGATAAAATTTATGGAGAAAGAGTGATTCATCTACCCACTCACCTGTCTCAACAACCCCCTAGATCTTAAGCTTGCATAATGGTTCTGTGGATGCCACAGACAAAGTGTTTGACGAAAATGACTGCTGGCTTAAAGAGTATGTGTTTGATTGGGCTACATTTACTCTGCAAGTCAAACAGCTTCCATAGATCTTGGCAGCATTAAAAACAAGACACTAGCTAAGTCTCAAATCCAGGATGCAAATTTTTAATGTCTCAAAACTCTCAGGGGACTGGACCCAAGAGGCCAATTCTAGATACCATAGACTGATACTGTTAGAAAAATTCTGGTGTGTATTATTAATATGCAAAAATGTCATGGAATCATAGAATCGTAGAATCGCAGAATTGTAGAATCATAGAATCATCGAATATCTTCAGCTGGAAGAGAAGTCTGAGATCATAGAGTCCAACATTTTCCTAGCACTATCAACACCACTAAACCATGTCCTTCAAGGCAACCTCTACTCTTAAGCACCTCCAGGGGTGGTGACTCAACCACCTCCCTGAGCAAACTGTTCCAATCCCTGATAACCCTTTCAGTAAAGAAATTCTTCCTAATATCCAACCTGAACCACCCCAGGCACAACTTAAGGCCATTTCCCCTTGTCCTGTCACTTGCCACTAGGA
>NW_009709596.1:0-33808 GCF_000703405.1 Apaloderma vittatum
AGTCCCTAACATTCTGTGATTCTGTGATTCAGGATACATCCACAATGACTTGAGCAAGAAAGCATTAAGAATTCCTGTGCAAAGTCACGTGCTCATTTCAGAAGGTGAAGGGAACCACTTCACACCTAAGAGTCCCCAGAAGGAAACTGGTGCACAGCAGCCAGCATGCTGATAAATCCACACTTTTGCTTACTGCACACAAACTTTTTCATATAGAAAAGCCCTACGGCTGCATAGATGTAACAGCAGTTCTAGAAGGACTACAAATGGGTTTCTTCAGCCTGCTGGGCAGTAAACTGAATGTGTGTGAATATATGTGAAATAAGAGGTGGGTCCATGAAAGAAGAGGGGTTTGTATGATTATATTTCATCTCGGTAATGCCCTCTTAAAACTATTAATGAATTGAGATATTTTATTATCCTGAAACATAATACATGGGTTGGAGAGAAATGAAGGCAGTCTTCCTTTTCTTCAATTTTACTACCTTAACACAGCAATTCTTAGCTTGTGGTACAAAAACTCCTGAACTGGGTTAAATCTTGGTTTGTTCCCTATATGGCAGCATTATTTTCATTGCTATGGCTGCTGCTTTAATGTCTGCTTCTGAAGTAGCCAGCACGACTGTCTACTGCAACTGTTAAAAAACATGCTTGCCTGTGTTTTGCCTAGTCAGCCAAGAAAAATTTCCTTCCTTTGAACTATGGCTTATGATTTCCCCCTCTTTCCCTTTCATGTTTTGTGCTTTTCATATAGCACAATCATTCTGGTCCTATCATCCAAAACCAATTAATCCAGCAGGTGCTTCTAAGACAAGCCAGCATTCCTCCTCCCAGTATGAAAAATACAGTTTTGACCAGAATGAAGACTCATTCTTAGCTTATCAGATACTTGCACTTATATTATAGGGACCACACAGAAGTCCCAATTTCCACACAACTCCTGTATGCACCTGTGTGAATACCACAGTGAGTGATACGTAGAATACAATCCTGGAACGGTGTTTTTATAAATGCAGGAGAGAAAATAGCAATAAAGAACCTTTAATCTCCCCCGATCCAGCTCTTTTGCTAACATTACCAGCTTAGATCAAGATGAAATTCCAATTATAGCTCACTGAATAACCCAATAATAAAGATAACTGATCTAAGACTGCCAGTTGTGAAATATATTAAGAACTTTTGCTGCAAACATGTAAACTGCATATGGTAGTCTAGCCTCTGGTTTTACAGATGATTTTTTGCAACGGCTTAAAAGGACCTGACAGTTCAAGGAAAAAAAAAAAAAGAGATGCAGGAGATATAATCTTACTTAGGCTGGATCATCGTCAGATAGCCAGGTACATTATACAGGAGGGACACTGTCTGCTAACATAATCCTACAATAAGTGAATGGGTAAAATGACTCTAGTGAAGTCTATTGATCATCCATATAAAAGACTTAACAGCATTTTTTGCGCTGCTGCCATGTGAAATCATAAGATGATGGATTCAAAAGACAGACTTACTGAAACTGAAATCAGCACGATTAGTTTTATTTACTGAAACCAATAATCAACGTTATAATATTATGCAATTCCGATGTGCCTTTTTCCCCCCCAAAGAGGTTTCTTTTGTGTCTGTTGCAATTCAATTCTTCAATTGCTGTTGCTGCTTCCGCTCCTTTTAGAGACTTGACGCTGTCATTTTGTTTCATGTTCAAGGCTGTTAGCTCACTGTCATATATTCAAAATTCCTTATATTCATGCATGAATTAATGGGTTATCTAAAGCGGTCTGGATAATAGCTTTTGATAGGACCATTTATGAATATGAAGGAAAAGACATAGGAACTACAATGGGGGAAACCTGGCATTAGCACATAGGAAGTTCATGGGAGGATCTTGATGTATATAGCCCACAGGGAAAGAACTAACACTGATGTCAGAAAAAATCCAAAACTTGTAGTCATATTCTTTATTCAAAACCAAAGAAAAATATCAGATCACTCTTAAAAAAAAAAAGAAAAAAAAAGACTTCTCCATCTTCCAGGATCTCCTGCAAATAACACTATTTTTTTCTCACATGCTTCCTGCATCCCCAATATCCTTCCTCACTGATTAGCAGAGAGCTGAGAGTTTAAGATTACAGGTAATTAATACCTTAAGAATGTAAAGAAAGGCAGCTGCTGTGAAGCTGGTGAAGCTGCTAGACAGGCTAACATACAGGACAGAGAGGGGTTCTTATTTCTACCTCCACTTTCCTCTGATACAAACCAGACACCATGAGTGCAGTACATCAGAGCGGGCAGTCCTGGGCAGGGATGAGGAGGTCCACACCATTCCGTATTATGTGAAGCAACACCGGGCAATTAAAGAGAAGCTGGCACTTGTTCGGAACTGTGACCATAAGCCATCATGTGTCCTGGCATCAGCAGTTTTGATTTAAACTGATGAGAGCAACAGCCTGAGTCAGCCTGCCAGCACATCAACAGGAGCAGCTCTAGGCTCAAAGACAATGCATCTGCAAGACTGGGAGTGAAGCAATACTTCTCATGATCCAAGTTACCGAACAAGCTGACAAGTTGCTTTTGTGTAAGTGGCCCACTCCACAAGTGTACTAATTATGTTATTTTAGGGTTATTTTTAATTGGGAGTATTATATAATGGTAAAATAACTCTACAGGTATATACTGGGTTTGTATTTTGCAAGACCATCACAAGACTGCTCTTCCAGTTTATCAGTCTCTCGGATTATATTTCATATTTTCCTTCCTCTGATCTGGAATACTAAAATTCATAACAGAAAGTGGCATTAAAACTAGACCTTGGATAATCTCTGCCATTAATAAGCAACCTACCAGTCACGTATATTACCTAAAACTGGCTTGAGATGGGAAATTTCAGAAATGTTTTTGTAACAATGACTACTTCCTGATGGAAGGAAGCTAAGCTGGATTGTGATAGAACATCAAATGCCAGAGGGCACCCCAGGAAGAGCATTAGTATCAAATTTACACAATTCCATTCATCTCAAGTAAACACTGTTTTAGAATTAAGGAGTCTAAACCACAGATTACAATATTATTTCATCTCTACAATATATTAAATTTTTTTTCGTATTAACAAGCATTTTGGTTTGGTTTTATGTTTTAGCAGAGGCAGTTCAGAAAGTTACGCTGACAGAAGACCCTGTGCACGGAGGGTTCCTGCAGAGGATGGCATGGCAGCTTAGCGGGGAGTGGTGGGGGCAGGAGTGGAAAACCCTGGCCTGCAAGACTCCAGGTAGATTCCTGTGCTTAAGGCTAGTACTACCTGCATCTGTTCTGTCCTATATGGTTTATATGAGTAAGTCCAAAATCACTAGAGAGAACTGGAAACTGCCAGATACCAATAGATGAGAAGACAAAATGTTGTAGGAAGGTGCCTCTGTTTAGAGGACCCATGTAGTTTACCTAAACATGCCCAAAAGCAAACACTTTGTGACTTTTCATTTACTGATGTACAACTGAACTGACAAGCTGAAAGACTCTGGTGGAGGACCCACAATTCCACATTCATGTCGAAATTGCTTAGTCAGCATTAAGAGACACAAGTTTCTGCCAAGTACCTAACCAACAAGACATAAAGTAACATTTCTAATTGTGCGCTGATATTTTATGATCTTGGTTTTTATTTTATTACTGTATTATCAGACATTGTAGCACTGCCTGAAACATCCAGTAATGGAGCAGGGGCCTAACATGTTAGGGATCATACAAGGCCAGAATAAAGACACAGTCCATAATATAAAGACCTAAAAATGTATTTAGTTGATTTTCACTTTTTGAAGTTTTCATGTGCTGTTAAATTCACTGCTCAAACCTCTGTAACCCTGATCCATAATTTTTATTTCATTTTATGCAATTCACTTTTTATTTAGCTGAGATTCATGTACACTATTCCAAGAACATGTAAAAATCTGTCTTGATTACGCAGGACAGATGTTGAACTGTTACTTGACTGCTTTGCCAAGTCAACTTCGTATGCACAGTATTTTGCAGACAGAAATAATTTTTCTTCACTCAGGACCTAAACCAGCTTAAAGCAAGCCAGCTCCAGCAATATTTACACTGAGCCTTTGCTGCAGATTCGGAGGGTGGGAGGGGATGGACAACAACACTTACCTATAGAAAGTGAGTTTCTGTTGATGCTGGATTATCAAATCAACTTTTTCAATACTTTCTTTTCCTGTCACTCAGACAGTCCTGAACTATGGGTACAGTCATGTTTGCAAAACACTGGGACAAAACTTGGAAAAAAATTAAGTACACAGCCGGTGTTTCAACGATTTGTCACCTTTCATCTGATCACTTACAACAGAACAGTCCTTCCATCTGATCTCAAGTTTTACATAAATTTTCCTTTTCTTATCATTACAGTAAATGGCGATGAGTCACGGATGCAGCAATTCTAACCTGGTTTGTTATATAACATTCCCAGAGCCTCGTGCAACATATGCTGTCCCTTCATATTCATGTCATTTTAAACTACCTACCTTCTGCATTAAGATGCATGGTTTCCAGAGGTCCAATGAATGCGTATCGCATTCCCAATCCGTCAGACATCACAAGGTCCAGATCAGTAGGAGATATTACTCCTTCCTAAGTAGCAAAAGTAGAACAGGAAGGAAGATTTGTGAATGTTTGGTTTTAATGCAAAACTGCTCACTTTTTGCAAAAAAAATTAAATAAAAGCTAAGGCTAGAAATAGCAGTTAACTTGCAAGCAGAAACACAACTGTTTGCCAGAAATGTCCATCTATTGTGCAGGCCTTCCTACAGTCCAGTATAAACACTCATTCACATCTCTAAGATTGCTGTACTTCATAATCCAAATACACTTCGATACAATTGACAGTATCTTATTTTTAAATTTATAAATTAATGCACTTTTCCATGCAACACATATTATTTGTACACACTAGTTCACTTGATACTTAGCACTTAAAATAATTCGTGCTAAAACTACACTGAGTTTAACCAATATAGCTTTTCCTCAGAAAAAAGAATTGGAGAACACCGAGCAAATATTATGCTCTTAATAGCACACAATCAAAAGAGTTTGTATCAAATCCAGCCACTTTAAATAAAGGAGTTCTGTGTAAATCTTATGCCTCCTGTCATGGTCTCTTAGTGCTGGATTTCTGGGCCAAGTCACAACTGGCAGAACGTGGGTGCAGCAGTGGGTACTACTCCTGAGGCCACCTGCAAAAGAGGCTGGGACCAAACATACAGGCAATACAGCTGCCACTCCCTCCCACAAAACTCACCAAACACTCAACTTACTCGGCCTCAACCTGCCCAGGTTCTTGTGCTCATTGCCAGCCTCACATCTCAGAACTGGCAGGATATGGAGCATGCAAAATGAAGCATTTCTCCTGCTACAAGCTGAGCACTGCTGTTGCACCCACATGGTAGCACTTACAGGAATAAAGCCCCATCGGGGTAGGGCAAGCACATGAAGGCTTGTTTTCCACCTACTAGAAAGACATCAATTACCTAAAGCCTGTTCTAACCACTTCCATCAGATAAAACTTGGCTTCAAAAACCTGTCCTGTTTGTTCCCAGAGACATAAAAACATTGCCTTCTGGTTAAGAAGGTAGAAGAGATGCCAGACTGCTTCTAATTTGTCTTCTTAACCCTATCTTGAGGTGCTCTCCCCCCTCAGTGCCTCTTCCTCCACAGGTCGCTTTGAGCTGGAGAACACAAGTATGTGTACTTGTCTTACTGAGTAAAGACACTTCTTTTTCTGTGAAATTTCCCCCTTGCAGGGCCCTGTTTGAATGCTCCTTTGTATCACACAGAGATCAGCTAGAATTACAGGCATGCAGGATGGCTCTCCTGACCTGCTCTAGACATTGACATCTGAGCTAGACATCTAGACTCTCTTTATAATCACTAGGGAGAAAAAGGAAATCAGCATCCAAAAGCTGGTATCTGGAGAGTTGTGTCCTAAAAGGGCCTAATTCTCCACACTGACTGGCAGATGAGTAAGGAGTCCAACATCTACCTTGTAGAAAATCCATCTTAGGTGAGCTGACTCCCAAGCACAGTGTCTTCCCAAGTTCATCAACTACATCATCTACTGTTACCTTAAAAGAAAATTATAAGCCAAGGACAAACATAACTTCTACAGCTGGCCACAGACATCAAGTTTCATCATGATTTCATGAAAAGTCTTAAATAGAGACTGTTTTAAGAGTCAACCCTTGAAGCGTTAGCAGGCATTACTCCTATCAGAAATAAGTCTGGCTGAATCTCTGTTGCAGGTGGCTTTTGAACTCTGTCTCGAAAAGCAAATTATTAACCCACCATATATGGAACATGAAGCTCTGGTAGCAACTTAATTAGACATAAATGGCAGAGATAAGGAAGTATTATTTTCTTTAACTTAAAGGTAAGGCATAGGCACAGTAAAGTAACTCATATAGATGCAGACAGGAAGGTCTGCATAAAGACAGGACTAAAGAAAAACCTCAGACGGTGTTTGGATTACAGACCAACATCACTGTAACTAATACAGGCATCATATGTTCTGTGGAAGTTTTTTTTTAGCCCTGACATGGCAACACAACTTCTCTGAACAACATCAGCAAAGTCAACAAAAGCGCTCTTCTGTTGGGAGTGCTTCATCCAAACAATGAGTTGTGCTGGTAAAGCTGTGCTTGATGAGCGATTACTTTTTTTTTCCCCCCGTTTGACATGGATTTGTGGACAAAAGATTAACCACAAGTTCCAGACAAGCATTTGAACCACAGCCACAGTTAAAACTTGTAAATATGTTTAAGAGTTAACTGGCTCTTGAAACACTTCAGAATCATTGCAAATTACTTTTCAAATTAAAAACCGATTTGTTTCTTTTGATACCATATTCTTCAGCTTTGGTACTGACATTTGAAGACCAGGTGCCCCCAAGAATCATGTGTGCTTTGCTCTTGGCCTTTTGACTATAGCTGTAATTTTACGGTTACAGCTGCTAAAAGGCAAATATTGCTGCTAGCAGAAAACATGACAGATCCCTCCAGCTGAAGGCTCTCCTTGTCACACAGAACCTCTTCAAGAAAAGCCCTTTATTTTTTGTCTTCAAAATGAGAAACACATAAATGAGCAGCAAGTTAGACCATCCTCCCATTGGGAATAACCCTACTCCCACTTATGTTAAGGAGATCATAAGCTGCTGGAATGATTCAGCAGGGTGGGTGCAAGGTCAGCGAGGTGTCTTCCGCAAGGATCAATGTTTATGCTAAGAAGTAAACAAGAAAGGGTTCCAACCTGGCTTCATTAAGTCTAGATGTGAAGCAATCTTCCCAAGGTGAATGTTCATGCTCTTAATTCTGGGTAACCTGTCTTGTAAACCTTTCCCTCGAGCGCTTGTCAGAAGCAAGAGGAAGCATGTTAGAGTTCACCAGAAGCTTTCACAGCTACAGAATTAAGATCTTAATTTAAAATAAGTTACACCAAAATCCTCAGTGATCCCAATGGCTAGTAAGCCTTCAAGATCTAGACTAGCTCAGGACTCTCCACACTTCTTACGACACCATTTATAGACCACAGTCTCACGTGCCTGGAGATTTTGTGGTGCCACAGTATTGTTCTAGTGCTCCTTCAGCATTTTATTACTGCTTCTAACTATACAGGGATCCTCTTCTCCTTTCCAAAAACCTGTGGCGATTCTGCAACCTTCCCCTTTAGGCCCTGACCCAACCTGCTTGGCTCTAATCAACAGTCTTCAGGTTTGTGAGTCACAACCACGTCGCAACTTCTGTCACTGACTTAGTTTGCAATCATATTAAATGTCACATGGGCAATAAGAACCTGCCTTACTTTTTCTGATACTAGACATTCGTCATGTTCTCCTACCGACTCTAGTCTGTCTATAGAGTTATTCTGGCCTCCATTCCCTCCCAGACCACATGCTTTCTTGTCTCCAAATTTGCCACTTCTTCCTTTGTACCTCCCAAATTCAGGGGTTTTTTTTCTGATTGTCACTAATATATGCATTCTCTCTTGGCAGCAGTTGTTACACCCTTCACTATCACTTAAATCAAGGCACTTGTATCCACGCCCTGATGAGATCTTTTTCCAGTCATTTCAAGCGTATGACTTCTCTTCTAGATCCCACTACCAGTGCCATCTCTTTCCATTTCATCATGTTTGAGAAACTTGTTGTCCTACACACTTTGCACCTCCTTACTTTGCTGGTCTTTATCATCCTTCTTCTGTGGCACCCTCACTCACCTCAACCTGTAAGAAACACTTAGTATCAAGCCTATTTTTCTCCCTGGCTCTTTAAACTTCCTTTTAGGATATCCCCCTTTTACGAGGTACTATGACTACACGTTTAACCCTCTACCTTATCTCTGATCTTTTGGAAAGGTCCTCTGGATAACACTATAATACAATTATTAATAAGGAATTTGTAATTAAAATAAGTCTTGCCAGCATTTAAGTATTGCCAAACTAGTCACTTGAGAAGGGAGAGGTATATAAAACAGGGACTAAAGCCAATGCACCTGATTGCTGTGAAGAACTAAAATGGAAAAAGAGCCAAACCACTACTGTTTATTTTTCAAAAGATTAACTAAAATGGCAGAGCTGCCCATTACTCTTGTCTTTTACAATGACTACAACCTAAAAGAAACCCCACTTTTAGAGAAAAAAAATATATTAGGACAGTATCAAAAGCTTATATAGAGGAAAACAGAAACTCTAAAGACACATCATATGATCCATCACACAAAATAATTTTAGCAGGTTCTTAAAAGCAGCTGAAACTCCTAAATTAGGAGCTGGAGCTGTTCTCCTCACTATCTCTGTTGCTGTGTTTCATGACCTCCTTGCAAACTCTAGATGATACTTAGAAAAACATTTCACCAAGACAAGCTTCCACTCAGTAATCTGCAGTAAAAGGACAGTCCTAGATCTTCAGAGTAAGGTTTGAGGCTTCTGATCTAAAGCATTGGTGAAACTGTTTGGTGGTTATTTTGTGGATGAAGTCAACCAAAACTTCACCTTCAGAACAAGACAAAGCCAAACTACTTAACTAACACTCTTCTGCAACATAATCTCAAACTACTATAAAATTTATCGCTACTGGTTAAAGTACTTAAATAAAAGTGTCAGCAGTGCATATGGTGCTTCCCAGACAAATAAAGGCAGGAAGTATCTACTCCAAGGAGTTAGGAACAACATTAGTGTCGTGGTTTGAAAATACCAAGCCCCAAAAAAGCATTTATCCTGGTGTTATCAAACGAAGTCATTCAGATATACCAGTGACCACTGCCAACGGCGGCACGAGAAAGTAAATAAATGGTGTCAGGGAATAACAGAGAAAGATATTTGACATATTTTTCCCATTTCTGGCTACAGATTATTTTAATGGTTCCAAAATGCCAATATAAAAATTCAGGGTTGAGAAGAGAGGAATAAGGATCTTCAATCTCAACATCTCACAGTAATCATAATCAGCTTTGCAACACTTCTGAGTCCTAAGAATCAAAAACATAAATAAGAAACCTACAAGAATGTCAAATCTCACATATGCTACCTGGTCCTACAGAAAGTTCTCAGACATATGATCTTACAGAGACAGACTGGAGTGTTCCCCCAGCATCTGCATTTTCATGGAATGAACGTGGAGCATGGGAAGACAGAGGTAACCAATGCAGTAAGTTCCTGCCACAAACACCTGCCCTGCCCAAGTGCTCATGACTTGCAAGTCAAAACAATATTAAAAAGACACCTTGTCACACAAAAGACAACTCAGATCCAGACAGAGACATCTCATTGTAGCACTCCTGCCCCAACTACTTGCTTGAATTCCTTCTTTAAGGCCCATAAATGAATCTATGGTCTTTGCTTCTTAGTTCTTGTAAAATCAAACTTCTGCATCCTTAAATCCATATTCCTAATATCTACATCACCAAACATCTCAGCACCCAACTGCACATCTCCAAGTGAGTTTTCATTCTCCTGCTTTCCTACAAATTAGGATCTCGACCCTGACACCTTCTAGTTTTTCACCACTCTAACTCCCCATGTGGCCCTGTCCTGCATTCACAGCACTTGTTTTGTGCCCAGCTTCAAAATCTCAGCCTCCCAGTGTATGCTCCTGGGGACCTCAGCATCTTTGGCAAGACAAACTGTATCCCAGTACCTGAGTTTCCCATTGCTACATTTATCACTTTGCCCTAAATTGTGCTTCTCTCTCTGCTCCAGCATCCATGCCCAGATGCAATCTGAGTGCCAAGCAGAGTCTGAACCCAACCTGCTGGCAGGGCCTTTCCTCAGATGTCTGGCTCTATTGTACCCTCTCCTACTCCTGGACCCACACGGCAGAAGCCAGTGAGCCCCATGCATGACCCAGCAAGCAGCTGTATTTATCGCACTGCTTCCTACACAGCCCCACACTCGAGCTCTCTGTCACAGCCCTTCTTCCATCGTATGACTTGTGTTCCATGCCTCACCCATCACCCATCCCAACACAGCACTGCCAAAGGAGAGAGAGGGACTGGCAGGTCATCAGTTGCCGAGCTACATTTGGGAACTGCAACATATCCTACAAGTCCTGCCCAGTCCATCTGTGATGAAGTTTTCCAGATAAATGTTGTTAGCACAGCTGTACTTCCATGTGTGTCCTACTACCAAAGCCTTTTTTAACAGCATGTAAATACTTCTACCAAAGAAGCTTCCATTAGTTTCTTGAATGAAAACACCACCACCACCAAACAACTAAAACCTCAATACGCTCAGCCTTCCAAAATAAAAAAAAGACTGGTTTTGGTCCATGCAAAGGTGTCTCAATTTGGACTTTGATCAAAGTGTATGTGCTTATGTGTGCACATGTAAGATCATTCCCCTGCCATTACCGTAAGTATTTTTGAGGGGAGGACACAGATGAGAACTTTCTAGCTTACCTCTCAAAGTTCTCAAAAAGACAGATAGTTGTTTACATAGAGGGGTGATCAAAGATAATTTCAAGTGGCTTCAAAACATTTAGAAATTGCTGCTAAGTTTTTCTTAATGCTAAGTGCATTTATATGGACTACTTATGGCCTTGTTATGTAGCAAAGAACTGATACACTGCAGCGCAATCACAACAGTCCTTCAGCAACAACACAGATGTTTCTCAAGCACTTCCCATGTTAAAATTAAAGAAAACTTATAATAGAAGTAGGAGCACTGATAAGTTTATGATATGTAACCGTAGGCATCCAAAGGATACTGTTCAAATCTTTACAACCAGTAATAAGTAAGCTTGAAATTATGATTAATCGTTTTGTTTCATTGTTCTTTTACAATAATCAAAAGCAATATACAATTATCAGTATCAAAATACCACAACGCTTACAAGTAATTTCATAAGAATGTTTGTGTTCTGAATCCAGCACACACAATTTACATACCTAACCACAAAAGGATTAACATTGTGTTCATTTTGGACAATAATGCTTTATTAATAAGTCCCTCCTGTTACTATTCATGCCTTATTTTCCATCCCACTGTTTCTTTGAGTAATGAAAACTTTCGTTACCAGAAGGAATCCACCTGAGTGAAAATTTATTTTTAGGAGTCTTTCAAAGACTGTGAGGTTGCGAGGTTGATGTTTTCAGTATTTTAACCCTCAACAATAAGGACTGAAAACCGACTTAAAAATCAGAAGCAAGGAGTATTTTTCCCTCACTTTAAAACTGAAAAACACACAAAAAAAATGACTTGCAATTAAAATTAGTAATTTGGCAGCACAACAGTAGAAACACAGAAACAGTCCCAGGCCTGCAGCTCTCTGCAGGGATTCTCCTTCCTTCAAAGGGAACGTGTAGCCTGAAGCCACACAGCTGAAACTACACACCTTTGACAGCTGCTATTTGTCAAGGCTTCTGCAATCTAAATACAGCCATCAAAGTTGTTACACTTTAAATGTGTACAAAACTAGAACAACCTGGCAACTTTGATGATACACAACAAAGGTAACTTTCACTATCTGTCAGGGCTTCAAGTGTTATTTTGTTACTATTCCCATACCACCACCCACACAAAAGCACCCATACAGGTTCATACTAAAGGCTCACTCCAAACCAGTTACCTTTTCCAACAGTAGCCTGTGAAGTGTTCTGATTCTCTTTCCACAAATGAAGACCAGAGAAAGACAATGGCACTGATATATTTTGCTGCAGCTCCCAGCAGTCCAGTCTTTTACAGACTTCAACAGCTGGAGGTTGCTTCTGCACAGCCTTCCTCTAACATGAATATGTCTAAACATTCCCTGAACCCATTCATATTTTTAGCATCTCAGGTTTCGATGGCAATGACTTCCACAATTCAGTTTATGTCTCTCAGAGATGTGGGGGAATCCCACGAGATTTTTGAGGCCTTACTTCTCTGCATACGTTTGCTGACCCGGGGTATTGTGTCAATACGGCTACAGACTGTCAGAGTTGGCGGCCCACAGTTTCCCAACAACTCTTTGAACTCTTTTAAAAGAACTAAGGTGTAATTACTAACTTCCATTTCTGCAGTATTATGCTAGTTGATGTGTAAGAAGATGCTTAAATAAGTATTTCATCAACTTCATATTTGAGTTTTGGGCTTCTCACTTAAGTTCCATTTCTCCTTCACAGCCTGTCATCACTAATTTACTCTTTCCTCCTCCAAAAATCTCGTTCTTAGCATGACTTGTTCTATGTCAGATCCCTTCCCTTTAAGGAAAGGCTAATGCAGGAACCTCCTTCACAGCGAACACTGCAGCCCAGCAAGCTTTTTCCCCATGAACTTAGCTTAATTGTTCACATTCTTACATTTTTATTCTCAAAAATCTTTTTTTCATCAGTTATTCCGGTTTCAAAAATAATTTGGAGGTAATGATCTTCTATTTTGTGTTTTTCAACATGACTACAGCTTTCTGAAGGTGTTTTTCTTATCATATAATATACTTAAGATTTTGCATTAATGTTTTTGATAACAGAAACCATTTATTTAATTTAAAGAAACATTTCCAGTAGAAAGTCAGTTCCTTGCTAACAATATTGTTTTACTTTTTATTCACCACCTCTTTTTATGTTGTTGTATTGTTGCTAGTGGAAGCTGACTACAAATGAGTAACATCAGTTCAGCAACTGTGTTTAGATAAGACTTTGGAAAAAGAGTTGCTTTTTTTATGATATGTTAATATTACCTTAGCTTTAGGATCTTTACCTACACTTGTGTGCATTATTGTTATCAATTGCTTTAAAAATCCAAACACTCTCCATGACAAAAAAGTGAGCCGTACAGAACAGCAGCAGATTCATAATTCAGCTCTTCCTGATGACAGATCAGACTTTGCAACAAAGAACTGGTAACTGTGGGAAAAGCTGAAGGGGTACAAACAAATGATTCTCAGCTAGAAGACTGAATGGGCAGGAGGAGGAGAAATCTGTCTTTACCTACAAGTATCAAATAACTGTTGAACCCTTGAGTACAAATCCTGAAAGGCCAAAGGAGAAAACCATTTAAAATATTTTTTTCATAACCACTGTACAGTTGGCCAGAAAAAAAGCCCAGGAAATTATGAGACAACTTAAAAAAGAAAAAAGTAGTATTTTTAGTGTTGCACTTTTAAGATTGTCCTGAAAATTGCAGTATTCTGAAAAGGATAGTCATTACGATCATACCACTTCGGTTTTGCCGGTCTTTGCTATTTATGACTAACATCACTTCTTACTGGTTTTAATTTACATGTTAATATGTATTTCATGTTCATAAGAGTCAATTTAATGAAGGTGACATTCATTAACGTATTTCATGTTCATAGGGGTCAATTTAATAAAAGTGACACACTTTTATAAAAAATTCACATATACGATCTCATTTGTCACACCTACAAACCTGCATGCATGTGTAGAAATTGGAAAAAAAAAAAAAAAATACATACACCCACAAGTCTCCAGGCTTCACTTATCACTGCATACTGGAGTCGATTTAGAACAAACCCCTCAATTTCTCTGTTTAATTTGACAGGAGATTGACCAATCTTCTTCATCAGTGCATATGTTCTCTCTGTAGTAGAAGGATCTGTTTCTGGATGGGGAACAATTTCAACCAACGGCACAAAGTAAGGTGGATTTACCTCAAGAAGAAACACAAAAGAAGAATGTCAACTATCAACAGTTTAACAGAACAAGTTAATATAAAGCATCTTTATAGCTTGCTACTACCATGGATGTTTTCCAATGAACACAGTAAGCTTGATCTTCAGACACTGAGAGACTTCACCAATTCAATAAAAGCTGCTGTATTAATTAAAATTTTTTCAAAAATAAATTAATCCTGCATTAAATCCATTTTTGTTTAACCCCAGCAAAGTTCATGCAGCTATACTAGAGATGGCAACACTCAAACAGTACTAGAAGACTTCATACTGACTTGAGTAACTCATGTTTTCTCAATATTCAGGCTGTTATTTTAAAACATATGGACACCACCTGTCTTTCCAAATGAAGCGAGACATTTCCTTTTAGATATTCATGAACTTTAAACAAGATTATTGCTAAACACCACCTGTAAGATGCAACAGTTAATGGATAAGCTGCTACTGGCCCAAACCTGCAAATATGCTAAACACAGTAACAGGTATCACATAAAACATAATTTGAAAAAAGTTGCAGAACAGGTTATCTTCAAACACTGTACCTACTTGAAAAAAAAACCAAAAATTAGCTGTCCCTGACCCTTCCTAAATGTAATTTCTGATCAAGTCAAGATCTTTGTGATATATATTTCTGAAGTAATAAATAAAAAAATCTAAAGAACATCCTAGAAACAGCTACAAGTTCTTCAGGTCATAATGTTACAGGCAGTAACACTGCCTGCAGGCTCTTTCCAAAAGCAGCAGTCCTTCAGCCATGGGGTTACACTCAGCTCTCAGTCTACTCTCCAGGCAACAGAAGGAGCTAGGATATTGGATATTATAAATTACTACCAGAAATAACACCAACATTTAAAGGATGGTAATTAAGTACTAATTTTTTCACTTCTAGTCAACTGCTCTTAACTGTGTTCTTGTAAATGCAGTGCAGGATTTAATCACAGCAACACACAAGAGGTCTTTGCTCTCTGCGTGTTCTTTCTGTTCAGTACTTACACGGTTCCCTGTACCGCAGGGTCTGACTAAGGCACAGCCTGATGGTGGTTACATCTGCCTTAACTCCTGATGTAACACACTTCATTGCCTTTAAAGCACCTCGTGTTCCTGCACAACCTTCCTCACACCGGTCTCTCTGGCAGTGCCACCCCCAACGCTGAGAACAGCGCGACAGATGCTACCGCAGGTGTGGTGCCAGGCAAGTTAGCAAGACCCGAAACACTGCAAGCACCAAGGCATTCTCTGAAGGCTTTTCTAAACCTGAAGTATATCACAGGTTCCAAACAGGAAGAGGACAAGTTGATTGTTGAGAGGCTGAGGCTATTATAAATTTCTTCCAAGATTAGTCCTGACAGTCATCTTATTGAAATATTTTGTTTCCTAAGATTGGCATGGGGGAGTATATGGATATGCTCATGAGCACACTGAGGACATTTACGAAGACAATTTTTTAGGAGTGAGATGATAGACATTGGTAAAAACTACAAGCAGTAAAATGTGGATGAAATTGGTGGTGCGAGAAGGTTTCTAAAAATGAGAAGACTTTCTTCAAGGAGCAGAAGAGCTTACCTTACTTAGCCTAAGGAAATGAAAACTAAGAAAAAATATGAAAAAGTAAACACAGAGAAAGAAATGAGTCACACAAAATCTGCCAATAAACATCAAATTAATTTTAGTGGACCATTAATAAGTTTGGAACAAAAATTAGGCGACACAAACAACTTCCAACAGGAGTAATGGAGTTAAAAAAAATATAATATAACAGATAGAGCTTTTTTAATAGTAATTTTAAAATAGTAATGCTTTTTTAAGGCAATCTGATTACATGGTTTCTGTACAGCAAGAGACTTTGCACGACGGCATACAGTCTCCTTCAGCTCCATATTTCTAGCTGTATGACCTAGCAGGCACATATAGTACATGAAAAATTAACTGCTCTGCAGAAGACCTCTACCAGTACGTCACCTACAACTGCTTGTAGAGATCAGCTGTGCCTACCAGTATCGTGTGCATCTCTATCATACAGCTGTGCTATGAGATTTAATTCATTTTTTTCTAATTATCAAACCTATTGCTATGTTAAGCAAATGGATCAATTCCTTCTGTCTTTTGGGCATTTAATTTCTTTTCATAATGCTCACCTATGCCAGAGGCTTTACAACTTTAGCTTTTAATCTTCCTGGTATATCAGATTCCACACTTCTTGTTTTCACAGTGTCTTTCAGAGCTGCTTGCTTCCTGCAGCCACCATTCCCTATGCCCCACTGTCATGTTCAAGAGGTTGGTAAGGCCATGGTTAAAATAAAAACCACCAAAAGCCAACAACTTCTACAAAGTAAACATGTTTCTTCATATATAACAGATGCAGAAAGGCCCCCAGAAGACTACACTGGCTCACAGCTTCTCCAGTACGCTCCCCTCTGAGTGAAACTGAGATTACTAAAAAAATAGTCCCAGCTGGATTGCAAGGCCATTTCAGAACAATTAGACATTTTATGGCATTCCAGAATATTTGCTTTGGAAAATACGTATAACCTTACAACAGCAACCTAGAAAATATTTTTGCAGGGACTAGCTACCTTTCCAGATCTGATAAGCCTGGTTTCAGAATTGGCTCCTATAAAGGCTGCAGCTGAGACCAAACAAGTCAACTGGTACAGACCAACTTGGGAAGAAGTAACATAAAATCAAAGTCTGACAAACAGTCAGAGAATAGACAGAAGCCCAGAACCGGTACAAAAAATAAAATCAAAAAATCATAGCTATAGTTACTTAATACAGAAATCTACAAGAGGCATTATCTATTCTCTCTTACTACTAAAAGTTACAACCCTGGAAATACAAGGTAAGCAAATATCGAATTTTAGAATGTGGAAAGGCTAGACCTAGGCACAGACACACACTTTGAAGTCTGACTTTTTTTTAAAAAAAAATAAATTAAAAAACTATACAGAAAGAAATCAATCCTTTTGTCCCTTTTGCTTCCCAGTCACCTCAAGGCACAATGGTGGCGGAGGGGTGTCAAAAAGGGACTGACTGAATGCCTTGACACCGCAGCATTAGGCTACAGGTGGCTAATGAGATGTTAAAGAAGTGCAGTGGGTTTGTGTTCACACTGCCGCTCTGGAACATGCCCAGGGATCGGATATTTACTTTACATGCTGGAGTGGCAACGTGTAGTTTCCAAATTGCAAACAGCAGAGCAGTCCTCTCTCCAGATGCTGTAAGCCTTCATAAAAACAATTCCCTTAAATGGTCTGTCAAATATGAGACTAACATCAGGCTAACAAATTCATTTAGTTATTGAGTTGTGGAAAACAGAAGCAGTAAGAATCCCAGTGATCATGACAAAATACTCTTCCATGCTGAGGAGAGATATGATAAACCGCTGTCTGGCAACCCCACATAGGCCTCTACAGAGGCTCACAAGCGCCATTCAGCATTTTGAGGTCCTGCTGCCACCTCTAGTCATGTCACTTCTGCATCACTGCCCTGTCCCAGCTGGTCACAAAACATGCAGATTCAACTCCAAGTACAATTTTTTCCATTTTATCCAGCTGCTCTTCTGCTTCATGTAGACTTCTTCTGCATCAGAAGTCTGAAGAAACCAGAGTCAAAAGTTTCCATCATTCATCAACATTACCTGAAAAGCTCATGGTTGGGATACTTACTGTTACCCAACATCAACTGGAAAAGGGATGCTAGTAAAGACTAATGATACCACAAGAAGAAAGTAGGGAATTTGACTGATTGGTAGTTTGTTTGTTTTCAAAACAAACATGTTTTTAGAGCCCATAGTTTAAGTAACACACACCAATATGTGCACAACAGCTTACACAGAATGTATCTTGAGCCAACAGTATGAAACAAGCATACACCTCTCAGAATGACCAAATCAAAGTTCTTCTGATAAGTCAGACCCCTGGGCACTAATGATGACACACAAGCGCTCCAAATATCCTTCTATATCTCTCAGTCTGCAGGGAAGAGTTTGGGATGCAGTTAGTTAAACACCTCTACTACTACTATTACTACTACTACTACCACAAAAACAAAACATGTCATCATACTTACAGGATGTGACACAATACACTGCTTAACATGTTTAAGGCCAGTGAACAATTTGCTGGGTAAGAGACAAGAGGTCGAGCTGCTCAAGATAACATTGTCACCAACAATAAGATCTAACTGACCGAAAATCTTCTTTTTCAGTTCCAGGTTCTCTGGAGTACATTCCTGGAATAAAAACAAAGATCAGTATTAAAAGTTGTCATGTTGAATAGTATTTATCCATATATTTCAGACTTCACTGATCCCACCTTGACACTTAGGAACTCAGCACAAACCAGCTATTTTAATCAGCCTACATACACCAGTGAGCCATAACATAAAAATACCTTCAAGTACACAGATAACATAATATGGAAGAATAAGACCTGTCTCCATTTTTTTAAGAGACGCTCCTATGATAGGAGTCAGTATTCTCTCTCAGACAAAATGGAAGTGAATAGATGTATCTGAAAAGATGACAAACTTATCTTCAGAACCACAGCAGGAGATTCCAAGTTCTGGAACCTGCACCAAAACACCTGTCAGTGAGCCTCACACTTAAAAAGCTTAAGTATCTCCACTCATTTCAACTCTGAAGAAAATTCCTGAAGTAGAATGCATGCTATTAGAACTTTTCCCAAAGCTATTAAGCATGTTCAGCTTTGCAGTATTGTGTGAAACTTCACATATATGAGCCAAGAGCCACAATCTACCATCAACTAGAATTTCAAAGTTTTCCCGAGGTGGTGCCTGAAGGACAGCATGCAGAAGTCTACCAGCATGCGAGTAACAACGACATGGAAGAATAAATACAGTGGATCCCACAACCAACAGGAAATACTTCAGTTCAGAAGAAAACTAGGGCGAACAAAGCCAGTTTGTCTTCGTTTTTTATTTTTTTCTTTTCTGAAGGGTTTAAAAAAATCCAAACAGGATCCCAAATGTGCAAACTTCAGGTTTCCCCTTAAAACACACAGAAAACACCTGCTCTTTTCCAAGTCCAACCTTCTTCCACCTATTAATACTTCATGCTGTCCTTCCTGTTATGCTGAATTGCGCATGAGGGTAGGGGAAAAGGCTGTACATTTAATATAATCCAAAATTTACATTTAATACTTGCAGCTTTAGACAGACTATGTCACAGGAACGCCCAGGGCCAGAGTTTTTAACACTGTTAATGGGTTAAAAGTAATTTGAAGTCTTAAAAAATAAGCAAGTTGCATGGAACTGTACTAAAAGTTCCATGATGCAGAAGAGATAAGCAAGGCCATTTAAGAACTCCAGATAGAGCCCAAAGTAATAGAAAGCCTTATCAAAACAAAAAACGATACTCTGCTTCTAATTCCAGGAACCCTGCTTGTTGGTTACATTTAAATAGTTTCTTTTAGTAAAGCCAAAGATGAAGAGAATTCTGCAGATACTGTTCAAGCTAATAAAAGAGTTGCTCTGAATAGGTTTATTGTGAACTTGAAATCCTAAGCCTCCTCTCACATGAGATGATAATCAAAAAGGCAAACTCAAATCTGCTGGAAACTCAAACCTGCCGCAGTTACGTAAGGTGCCTGAATGGGCCATTTGCTTAAAGTTTTTTGTATAGTGTCACAATTGTACTCCCGTTGTTGGACCACAGCAATAAAGTTTCTGTCTTCATCGAGCATGCAATTATTTTCTCAGAGACAACAACTCCCTGAAGAATAGGGGGAAAATTAAGCTCTGAACAATCCACTAAACAGGAACCTCACTTGCTGTTAGTTACAGAGTCTGAAGAGCTCTGAAGCTATTCTGTTTACCCTGAGAAAGCAAAGATCAAACAGTAAGCAGATAAGATACAGTTTTAAAGCTACTACAGTCTCTCCCAAAGAATCAGGGCAAAAAGGTCAGCATACACCTCTATGCATTTTAAGTGACACCGTATATTTCTGTGCCTTTTTTGTACAGAAGATATGCTTTTCATTTGCAGTCAATAGTACAGCGTTATTCCAAGGCCTGAGAACATGAACAAGACTGTTAGACTTCCAATTTAAACTTTATTAGATATTCTTTTTCTTTTTAACAGCCTGATTAGAACATGACAGTTGTTAAATTTTGAAACCCCACCTCCTGGAAGAGTTGTACTGAATTAAAGGCTTAAAGTAACAGGCATTATGCTATTGAAATATGTGTCCAGAGAAGACATACTTGGTACCTGACCAGCCTACAAACTCTGAAAGAAGAACACAAAGACAAACATGTACTAGACTCTCTCTTTGTCTAAAAAACAACGCTGATACCCAGACAAGATGACTGAGGTCTAGTTGCCTCTAATTAAAAAGCTGCACTCATATGACATAACGCCTTGAATGCTACTATATGGAAAGCTGGTTAAACCCAATGTCTTTGTGGTTTTGTACAGGCATTTCTCACCACACTATCTGCCATCCGTGCTCCCACACACGTTCAACTCACAACTTCATTTACCTATATTTAAATGCTGGCATCTATCTAGGTTCTTCCTATCCACTCAGATATGCTAAGGTAGCAACTCACCTGTGGCACCTTCTAGGAAAACACTATCTTGCAAAACACCTTCTCCTTACATCGCAATGGGAATCACTGCCAATGGCCTGGATTTATGAGCACTGGGAGGTGAAATAAACAAAGCACAGACGAAGTACAGCACTCCAACACAGCAGCATGGTCCTAAAATAATTGGTACTGCCTTATGCAAGCATGGCACTGTACGACGAAAGCCAAAGATTTAAATTGACATAGAGAAGGTCAAAGATTAGCAATCTTTCAGCAGCAAGCAAGCCGCTTTCCCTAAGAGCATCTGAAGATGCTGTCACAGGGAGTAGCATCGAACCCTCTTTATAACAAGCACAGAGTCTGATGCCAGTCACTAAGCATAAGGAATTGCTGGACAAAGAAATCTGAAAGTCACAGCTGCAAATGATGAGTTCCCACCTCCTCACTAGATTCTGGCTGCTGCATATTCAAAACATAATCAAGAAAACATTTATTTCCTGGCAATCTTAATATGATTTTTATGACAATCTAAATTCCTGCAAACGAAGATAGAACAATCTTCAGCTCTCCTAGATCCCTCTTCATTCCACAACTGTATCCCATGCCACAGGATTCCTCCAAGCAGATTTTGGTCTGAAGAGGCCAAAGCTGTCTCTCTTGAAGTCTGGGGCTGTGATCACACTTTTTTTCTTGCTTCTCCTCTCAGGATTCTCAACTCCACTATCTCATAGTCACTGTAGCCAAGGCTTCCCTCTGACCTTCACATCTCCAACCAGTTCTTCCTTCTTTATCAGTATGAGGCAAAGCACAGCATGTCCCCTCTGCTGCTCCTCAATCACTGGTCTCAGGAAGTTACCAGGACTGCATTTCAGAATCCTCCTGAACTGTTTGTGCTCTCCTATGGTGCCCTCCAGCAGATATTGGATGTGTTCAAAGCCACACCATGAAGACAAGGGCCTGCAACTGTGAGGCTTCTACCAGTTGCCTGAAGAAGGCCTTTTCTTCCTGATCAGGTGGTCTGCAGCAGCCATCTAGTACAATGTCTTCCACATCGGTGGTCCTGTTAACCTTAATCCATAAGCCCTCAACTGGCTCCTCATTCAAACTGAGGCAGAGCTCTGTGCATACTAGCTCACAGCATGTATTAAAAACCCCAGGCAGCTATTCCTCTCCTACCTTTGTTACGCACCACCCAGCCCCAAAATCTGAACTTCACTGCATTGCTACAGCAAGAATGTCCTGTGGCCTTGCCCTAACCACAACTGAGGTAGAAAAATATCTTCAAGAGTTCCATGACTTCCCTCTTCCCAATACATTCAATAGGGCTTCACGTAGCAGGTAAAGTGTTTAGAAGCCATAACCACTTTGCCGCTACAAGGATGCTCTTCTCCTCCTGCAGTTAAGTGAGGATCTCCAAACACACCACAAACTGTTCCTCTGTTCCTCTCTTTACACACAGACTATTTATAGCATTATAATTGGTCTCAGCTTTTCAGTGCTGCGATTTAGCTGACAATTTTGAGGCACTTCTGTAGAACAGTTCCCAGAGTCAAGTGACAGCAATCTTCTCCTGTCATAGAACGAAGACACAGCAACAGCTTTCAGAGTGCCAGACTTCGACAAGCTGGACCCACACTGTCAACACTTCTGTAACAGGAACCGCAATATGTTCAGCTTTTTGTGGGGAATACAAAGATCTTCACAGGATTAAGAAACAGAGTTCCGAATCTCAAAAACGCAGCTTTTCATAGAATAATTAAGATTGGAAAAGACCTCTTAAGATCATGAAGTCCAACCATCAACTCTACCATGACCACTAAAACATGTCCCCAAGTGCCACATTTTTTGAACACCTCCAGGGATGGCGACTCCACCACTTCACTGGGCAGCCTGTTCCAATGTTTCACCACTCTTTCAGTAAAGAAATTTTTCTTAATATCCAATTTAAGTCTCTCCTGGCACAATCTGAGCCCATTTCCTCTTGTCCTATTGCTAATTACCTGGGAGAAGAGACCAATCCCCCCCTCACTACAGCCTCCTTTCAGGTACTTGTAGAGAGCAATAAGGTCTCCCCCTCAGCCTTCTCCAGACTAAACAATTCCCGTTCCCTCAGCTGCTCCTCATAAGACTTGCTCTTCAGACCCCTCACCAGCTTCACTGCCCCTTCTTTGGACCCGCTCCAGCACCTCAATGTCTTTCTTATACTGCAGCACCCAAAACTCAACACAGTACTCAACCTGTGGCCTCACCAGCGCTGAGTACAGGGGCACAACCATTTCCCTACTCGTACTGGCCATGCTATTTTTGATATAGGCCAGGATACTCTTGGCCTTCTTGGCCACCTGGGCACACTGCTGGCTCATGTTCAGCCGGCTGTCCAACAGCACCCCCAGATCCTTTTCTGCCTGGCAGCTCTTCAGCCACCCTTGCCCAGCCTGTAGTGTTGCTGGGGGTTGTTGTGACCCAAGGGCAGGACCCAGCACTTGGCCTTGCTGAACCTCATACAATTGCCCTCGGCCCATTGATCCAGCCTTTCCAAACTCCAGCAGATCAATGCTCCCGCCCAGCTTGGTGTCATCTGCAAATTTACTGACAGTGCACTCATGCAGATCATTGATAGAAGTAGAATTAAGTAGAACTTTCTGAAAGTTTTGGTTCTAATCCATTTATAGACATACTTTCCTTATCTTCTGTAGTTCTAAACCACTAGAAAGAGAACTTGCCAGGGAAAACTTTATTTTCCATCTACCAATTCACTTTAGAACATTGTATTTCTAAAATAAAGCCTAATTAACATAAACCTACATATATCAAGGACCTGTGGATTTTGAACAGCATTCAGGCTACCTGCATAAAGTCAGATATTAAAAATAGTTGAAAAGGACACTTGAAAATTAATTAAATGAAAAATGCATTTCAAAGCACTATTACTATAGCTAGTGACTGTAGTCAAATGTACATATTCCATATAATCTTACCACATCCAAATAATAATAATGAAAAGATTCTGTCAAAACCCAGTTGGCTTCAGAAAGAAAAAGTACATATGCTAAAATAATCTCTCTGCAATTAAATCCTGTGATTTTGCAACTAATTCTGTTCCCTCCAATACTACTTTCAAAGTTGAGGTTATCAAAGATATCAAAGCAAGATTTCATCTATTTGCTCCACTGACGGGTGCACAGAAACTGCTGTGCCTTTGTCATTACCACAATTTTACAGAATCCATACCAAAGTCAAATTATATTTTAAGTAAAATAGTGTTTAAAATGCTCACTACTACCATTAATATTTCAGTGCTAATTATTACTACTTCTGTTTAGGCTTTTGCATTGACATACTAGATTGGTCTTCTCCTGCAGGGTTTACATATATTTCTGGTCTGGAAGACTGAAGATGCATCTTCTATTAGGGAAATGGAAGCTTATTTCCCTTCCTGTCAGGAAGCTTATTTCCTTCCTGTTATTCCCTGTCAGAGACTAATGTGCACTCTAGTCAGTAAACAAAAATCATAGAATCACAGAATGATTTGGGTTGGAAGGGACCTTAAAGATCATCTAGTTCCAATCCTGCTGCCATGGGCAGGGACATCTCCCACTAGACCAGGTTCCTCAGAGCCCCGTCCAGCCTGGCCTTGAACACCTCCAGGGATGGAGCATCCACAACCTCCCTGGGCAACCTGTTCCAGTGTCTCACCACCCTCAGGGTAAAGAACTTGAGGAAGTTCTCACACACAAGAACTTGGGAACTACACCACCTGCAATTTGACTCCAAAGCTTGGGAGTTCAGCTAGTGAAACAAGCAGAGATATAAAATGGTATTTTTAATATCAGATAAAGTTATTACACCTGAGTATCGATTTTGCTTCCGGTATTACTATTAACCATCAAGATTCAACTCAACTCTCTAGAACTTTTCATGTATTAAACAGGTTTGATAATTTCACAAAATTCAAATAGTTGACTGCAGGTATTTTAGACTTTTCCATCATGCTCCCCCTCCCAAACCAGTGAAGTAGTTTTAGATATCGATATACCAGTATAGCAGGATATTAAATAAAACAAGGTGTCACATGAGAGCACATCATTTCAAACTGCAAAGATGGTGGAGGGAAAACATCTTTATTTCAGTCTCCTTTTAGGAAGTGTTATTACGCTCATCTTTGGGCAGAGCCACAGACAGCAGCTGGGCAGCAAACACACACTCCCGCTCACACGCTGTGGGGGTTTGGGACGCAGCACAGGAACGGGTGCTGTATGCACGGCTGTCACGGAGGGTGTCCCCCAGGCTATCGTACATCTTTCAGCACGGTGTCAGCAGTTTGATAACTGACAAGATTATGTTATTATATGACTAAAACTTGAGCCCCCAACATCTAAGGAAAGGGGCGGGGAGCAAACCAGCTGTGTATCATGGCAGGGAGGTGAAGTGGGACTGACCCTGAAACACCTGGAGGTGATGCAGGAACCCAAACCAGATCAGATACCCAGAAGGGAACAGAAGTTCAGCAGTTTCTTTGCCCCTTTTCCCCCTGCACACATTCATTCCACACATCTGGGTACACAACTTCCTCCAAGATGTTTTCAAGCATTTGTGCAAATATCAGATCGTTAAAAAAGACAACCCGAAACACCACAAAACATGTGGTGACAAAAGAGTCCTTAGATGTAAAACAACTCTGGCTAGCCTAAAACAAGTCTTTGCCAGCTAGGCTTTATTTTGAACCTGAACAAGAAGTGGCATCCTGGTGAGAAAACAGGATAAGAACAGCAGCTCCTTTAACTGAAAAGCTTACTGGCAATTTGTTATGACGAGGCCACATTATCACCATTTGACCCAATTATAAAAAAAATAATAAAAACCACAACAGAAGAAAGGCTTCAGTTACAGGGTAGGTAAGCATTGAAAAGGCCTAACTCAGGGGAGGAGAAGGAATCATATCACACATGGATTGGAAGAACAAGTTAACCCATTTCTGACAGACAGTTGTCTAGGTATGACTGATCCTGCCTTGGGGCTGGGTTTGGACTAAGTAACCTCAGAAGTTCCTTCCAGCCTGGTTTTGAGTAACTCTGTAGTGGGTAGGGCAGCAAAGGTAAAGGTGAATCTTCTGATAAGGGTATAAGGTCTTCTCATACACTGTTCTGCTGAGGAGCCAAGGACTAGAGGGGACAGGCAGGAGGAACCACCTGTATGAGTTTAATTCTTATTCAGAGAGCTTGAATTTGTTTAAATTTTGATTCAAAATATAGTTATAAAATTGCCTTACAGCAAGTCTACAAGTGCCTGGCTTTTAGAACAACGTTAAGGTCATAATCAGAAAAACCTTCATTAGAATTCAAAACCATCAACTGAAAGACAGTAGATGAGTAAGCTTATTACCAAGCAGTTGTAAAAGCATCAGGTAAAAACACCAGTACTTTCAGGCTAAACTAATTAAAAGGTAAAAAAAAAAAAGAAAAAAAACTTCACTTCAAATCTGAAGTGATAACTTCTTAGTTGTCTTGAATTTATGAGCTCATACCAGTGTGAAACCTCATGCTTCTTAAAACACTACGTCTTGAGTGACATGAAAGACTGTCAGCCACATGATACTGTACAAGTAAATAACACTTTGGTGAGGTGAAATCCAGCATTTAGATGGAAACATTTTGTACTTTCTTACAGTTCAGAAACATACCCTATTAAGGAAGTGGAGCAATAAAAATATCAAGTTACTGCCATTTTATACTGTTCAAAATAAATGACTGAACTACAAGTCTGTTCAACATTTAGTACAAATGCAAAGCAGGATTTGAGTAAGTACTAGTTTTCAGAACTACATTTTCTAAAAATCAGTCTTAGAGACTTGGGAGGGCTTGGGGTGATTGTGTGTGGTTTTGTTTGGTTGGTTGGTTGGTTTGGGGTTTTGTTTGTTTGTTTGTTTGTTTAAAACATCAAAAACAAATGAAGGCAAGTTTTGCTTCATTTAGCATCATGCCATGAAGAGATCAGTTTGGGGTTTTTTCCCATGATAGTCATGTACCCTACAAAACTTTAAAAAGACATAGAAGCTGATGAGGCTGCTACAGAAGAGATGGAGATACTTTTGGCTCCCTTAGGGAAGGGCAATAAGATCTCAAACAGGTTGACCGGCATCCTTTTCCCCACATCCTTTCCTCAAAGTTTCAGATCTTCTCTGTTTCCTTCTACCACAATCCCATCTACCCTTAAAAATATGGGAAGTGACCAAGGGAAGGCAATGGAAATACAAGAGAGCACCAGAAAGAAAACACAGGAGCACTGTAAAAGAACCTTAAGAGCAAGATTATTTTGCTGAACAGGATGACAGTAATGGCAATGACTACCTCCTATAATGGTGGCCAAAACCCTATTCAAGCCTGCTATGGTAGACAACACCAGCTGTTGTATGCACAGGATAGATGGGAAGCAAATGTTAGAAAACTTGGAAGGACAAAGTCCATTCAGCAGCACCACTGAAGTCACACTGAGAAGCTGTTTATCCAAACATGATCTTTCAGTTCAACTCAAACACTGACTTGATAAAATATTTTACAGCAAGTCTTCGAGATCAGACTGTTTCAAACCCTAAAATCAAGAAAAGAGTTTTCTCAAAGCCTCTACAAAGACAGCAAGTCAGGTCACATGTTTAAAACCAGCTCCCTCAGAAGCCAAAATGTAATTTCTGGTGTCTCAGGTCAGTATTTAAGGTAAGTAGGGTAAAACCAGGCCTAAGGTTATATTTATGTAGCTGAGAGCATACAGATCCCCATTTGTCTGTCCAGTGCTCAGAGCTGACCAGTGACCAGTCCAGAAGAAGCCACGTTACTGCAATGCTTGTCTGTCTTCCAGCAGCTTTGTATTTACAGAGGTCCGTCATTAACGCAGCTTTCAAACCAGGATGGTCGTCTATGCTACGAGCTCAGGGCAGCTGAACACAACTTCACTCATTGCTGTCTGCAGATGTTTCCTCATCTCCACAACTAAAAAGGTTCTTGAAAGCCATCAGGAAAGTGAACCAAAAGCTAGTGGCAGAAAGCGGTACCAGACAATCAAAGACAAATTTTTATGGCAGGACATGAGGCACCTACTTTCAAAGCTCCCAAGTTAGTGCTGGTTTCTGATTTTGAGGCATCACCGCGCTTTTAGAAAGCTGTTTTTAAGCTGGTAATCCTATTTTTCTAAACACATCTAACTGGGACAGATAGAAGACCCGGCAAGATCTAAAAAAAAGACAAGAGTGAAGATCCATTTGCATTGTGAGATAGAAGACCCAGCAAGATCTAAAGAAAAGACAAGAGTGAAGATCCATTTGCATTGTTATCACCAGTTCAAAGACTTCTCAGGTGTAAGGGTGGGGAGCAGACACACAGTGTCCTCTCTTTTAAAAGAGGTGGGGAAAACACCCTGAAGATACAGTTCTAAGTCTTTTAGGCAGAGTTCCTTTAAACGGAGGATGGATAAATACCTCACACCAGGAGATACAAGTTACAAGCTTAATTTCATCCCCTTGCCAGTCTGCTTTGTGGAGAATGGATAAATATCTCAGACCAGGAGATACAAGTTACAGGCTTAATTTCATCCCCTTGCCAGTCTGCTTTGCGTCACATCACAGCAGGGCAGACACAGCATGCCCAGCTTCAACCAGCCCAGCCAAGCCTCACAACTCACCAGCATACACAGCAGCCCAAGTGTCAAGAGTAAGATACTACCAATAGTAAAGTCATCTTATTTTCCTCTGAGAGCTAGTAAACTTTATTATGCTGTTAGCAAATTGTTCCAAAGCAAAGCATTTAAAAAGCTCTGCTCTCATTCTACTAGCACTGCAGTAAGAGATCATACAAGTATTGCACTGATTACTCCTCAGCTTGTATGATTTAGGAACTAGACACAGATACACCCAAATCCGTTTTTACTAGTAAAAGAAGTACTAATAAGTTCAGTACCCAATTGCATAAGAGCAAAAGATATAAGTCATTATATATTTATGCAGGAAAGGTAAGAGCACAACATCAAGAAACATTTTCTTCACCCATGACAGTCTCATGCCAGAGACATTACAGTACAAATGTATCAATTCATTTGTCTCCATGGAGTTTTCAGCTACAGAGAAGTTATTTCAGAATTAAAGTTTTTAGCGATGCAAGAATCTTGCAGTGTGCATTCACCTAAATGCTATGGGCTATGCACTGACTCTAAGTAGCACTGGAAAGTCCCAAGAAATGATGCTGGACCACTTCCATCATCTTCTCAGTGAATACTTACTTTTAGAGGAAAAAAGCAGACTGATTTTCTTCTGAAGTTGATGCAAAGCACACCAATCAAGACAAGCTACTTAAAAATGCTCAGGAGAGGAAACATATAAAATAATATGCGTCGAGGTATACATTGTTTTCAAGGGTTTCAAAGACTTTACTGTTCAAAGACATTCCTGTTTCTTCTTACTCAGTCCTAATTATTTCTCGCATCTTTCCCACATTGATATTTTCCCTAATGCCATTAAAGCGGTTATACGTTTTACTACTGACACCATTTAAGTTACATCCCATGAAAATAGCACAGAAGGCAAATGTCAGAGAAATTCACTCAAGAAGTGCAAACATCAAGGAAATCTTTAAAGCCTGAAGTGGACTTACTCTGCAAAGGCCATATTTAAAAAGAAGTTAAGATTTAACCAACTGAAAGCTAGGGTAAAAAAATGCAGTTCTCATGGAAGTCGTCTGACTAATTAATAAGTAGATTATATCATTAAGCAAGAAAATAGGGTCCTCTATATTCCACTAACATTAAGGCAACTGATGTTTTATTTTTTAAGTAACAAAAAAATCAATACACTTGCACTTATGTTACAAATAGTCTATTTTGCCCTTCCAGGTTCAAAGCCACACTAGGCAACATTTCTGAAGTTTAATATGGTTCAGGCAGAAAGGCTCATTGCTAAAAAAAGGCTGTGAGCCTAGAATTAAGATTCTTCTATATCTGTTATGCCCTGCTTCCAAAAGCAAACTAAAGACTAGTTCAAATAATTTACCCACTTACATCATGTATTTGTTAACACTTTGTATCAAACCAGAAGCTGATGTTATGGTTTGAAAGAGAAGAGCTGATATGAATATCGCCAACAGTGCTTCACACATAGGATTCGTTACCCATGGGCATACTGCAGCTATTTAAATTATTTTTATTTATACGCTAAACAACTACATGTTAAGAGACACCAAGAGGGCTAACAGAACATAAATAGTATGAGAAAGCTTGGGTTACCCCAGTTAGACTGATGCAATTCAGAGACTGTCAGTGCAATACTGCTGCCCTCAACTACCTGAAGGGAACACACGCAGTCTTCTCGGAGGTCCATGCTGGTAGGACAACAGATAAGAGACTAAAGCTGCAAGAAGGGAAACTCCAACTGGATATTAGGAAAGAAGTTTCCCAATGAGAGTAATCAAACGTTGTTACAAGTCACCCAAAGAGACCAGAAGTGTTCATCCCTAGAGATACTCATAACTCAACTGCACAAATCCCGAGCAAGCTGATGCAAGTTGGTCCTGCAACAGGCTGGACCAGATGACTTGTACAGGTCCCTTCCACCTCAAAATTACTTTGATTCTGCAACATTTGCCCAATGCCTATTTCACAGATTGGCTGATAGAGGCAGTGGGGAGTGGAGGAGGATGCAGCCATTGATATAATCTGAACTTTCATGCAGTCTTGTTCAAAAATCTTACTGCTGAAGAGCCTCTTGAACAAGAGCAATACTATAAAAAATTCAACATCTCTGTCAAAGCAACTAGAGCCATGAACTTCATCACTGCTGCGCTCAGCTTCAAAAGAAGACAGTAAAATAGAAGCAAGGATGATAAAGACAAGCAAACTTTGCAGTAAGAAGGATCAGATCCTTCCAGGTAGCATATAGAGAAAGTAAAGACAGCACGTGGACATGCCAGGTAGTAAGAAACGCTTCAAAGAGCTAAAGAAAACAAGTAAAACTAGGAGTCTACTGGGAACAGGAAAGCAGCCTTCAGAAAGCCAACATGGTATCCAAATGAACATGGCATGTAGTATTTTTAATTAGTCAAAGTAAGACAAAGCAAAGGAGATACCACCACCCTATCCAATCTCTCAATTTACAGGAGGAATAATGAAAAAAACCCTCAAATTCCCTTCTTCAAAATGCATGGAGGAGAAGAATGCATAGAACCAAGAGATGACCAGAGTACAGAAAGATCGTCTGGAAAACACCTAAGAGTGATATCCTTGCAACTGTTCTGTTTCTCCTTCTAATCCTCACAGAAAATTGAAGACTTAGTCTTGGAGACTCCCAGGGTCTCTCTCAAATTGCAAGCACATGAAGAAGTCATAGAACAGAGGAGAGGGGAACCAGAATCAAGGTACTGGGACACGTTTTATATGGTTGAAATACCCAATTCAGTAACAATGACATACAACTGCTCGTTTGAAACAAACCTGAATGCACACTACTTCGGTACCAAAGAGCAGAAGGGTGACAAGCATGATGCAACTTCTAAGGGAACTTCAGGAAAGATCACAACAACAAGCCTCTATGCCTTATGTCTCTATCAAGCAAGTTAAGAGAAAAGGGTAGCACCAAATGAGCATTACATCAATTGGGAAGAATCAAAGCAACATTTCAGAGGGAAGCCCTGACTCACAGACCTAGTAGAATTCTCTAAAGGAAGCAGCAAGCACAGGCACAGGAGTCATGGAGCTGATGTAGTGGGTATGAATGCCCAGAAGTCTTGCAACCAAAAAATAAAAAAAGCTTTTAAGGAAGTTAACTGGTCATAGGTGAGATAAAAGGTCCTTTCGTGGACAGTAACTGGTAAAGAGTTAGTAAACAGAAGGTAGGAAGAACAGTCAGTTCTTACTCACTGGCACAGACACCTGTGTCCTTAGTTATAGCCACTCATAGATGACCTGAAAGTTAGCTCATAAAATTAAGTTGGGCATCATCATTGCAATCGCAAAGATCTGCAGAAGAACTTCACAGGATTGAGTGATTAGACAATAAATTTGAAGATTAAACTCAGTAGAGGTAGACAGAATCACAGAATCACCTAGATTGGAAAAGACCTTCAAGATCTTCAAGTCCAATCATTAACGTAACACTGACAAGTCCTTGACTAAACCACATCCCTAAGCACTATGTCTACACACACAACTCTCAAATACTTCCAGGGATGGTGACTCCACCACTGCCCTGGGCAACCCATTTCAATGCCTGAAACCCTTACAGAGAAAAAATTCTTTCCAATATCCAACCTAAACTTCCCTTGGCACAACTTGAGGCCATTTCCTCTTGTTGTATCACTTGTTACTTGGTTGAACAGATCGATTCCCACTTCTCTACAACCTCCTATCAGGTAGTTGTAGAGAGCAATACGGTCTTCCTTCAGCCTCCTTTTCTCGGGGCTAAACAATCCCAGTTCCCTCAACCGCTCAGACTTGTTCTCCTTCCACCAGCTTTGTGCCCTTCTTTGGACACACTCTAGCACCTCAATGTCCTTCTTAGAGTGAGGTACCCAAAACTGAACACAGTACTCGAGATGTGGCCTCATCACTTCCAAGTACAGGGGTAAAATCACTTCCCTGGTCCTACTGGCCACATGCCATTGGCCTTCTTGGCCACAACAGGCTGTCAACCAACACCCCCAGGTCCCTCTCTGCCTGGCAGCTCTCCAGCTGCTCCCCCCCAAGCCTGTAGTGCTGCTGAGGGTTGTTGTGGCCAAAGTGCAGGACCCAGCATCTGGCCTTATTGAAACTCATGGAACTGGTCTTGGCCCATCGATCACACATGAAGGTCAGCAATTCTCTCTCGGCTTAGATGCCAGCCTCTTCCAACACAATCCAGAAGAAACTTGCAAGGAGTCTGAGTAGGAAATCTTGTGAAGATGCATCATCTCCCATGTCAAGATAATAGGCTAGAAATAACAAATTTTAACAAGCACAACTATCCTTATGGGGTCAGCATGTTGACCTCTCCACTGTCCACCTGCAGCACAGCTCAGCTCCTGATCATCTTTCTAAACTCTTTGCTGGAAGTCGTCATATCTTTACTTACCTGAATGAAAGTAGCACCCTCTACTGCTGCCTTCAGGTCTGTACAGGCGCTAATGAGAGCCAACTGCTGCTCCACATTCAAAGCTCCTTTCAGAAATCCCGACGCCTCCAGCTCTTTCATTTGTTTGCTGACAGAAACAAAACATACATTTATGTACTTTATCACTGTTAAGCCACCATTACTTTTTTAAAAAAAGCTTCTTAGCAAACCAGTATGGCACTGCACAGATTTACAGGCAAAAGTATAAAGGTTAACTTCAGTTAGTTCTCTTTACTCCTCCATCTTACAAGATTTTTTTTTTTCTTCTCTCCAAGCACAGATAGCTCTAAGACCCACTCACAGATGCAAGCCTGTTACCACCTCAAACCCATTTTCACTGGAGCAGGATCAGGAAGAGATTTTCTATTCAAATTCAGTGGGAAGAGAGGTCTCCAACATAGTTAATCTAGTTTTATAAACTTTTGTTATGAGGCCTCAGTGCATGAACACTGTTTAACTGTACAGAAATAAATAAATACATTGCATACAGCCAGGAGTCCTTCCTAAAAAACCCTATACCACTACACAGGTAATGACTGCAGAGCAACTGTCAAAAATTTAAGTAGTTACTAAATTGAGTAGCCAGAGCTTGAAATTGTACACACCACTGCTGCAGCTGGACACAACACCTTTGCAGAAAAAAGTTTCTACACTTTGAAACCTTCTAAAGTGCAGAGCAAGCAAACTATTTGCAAAACGATTAAAAGTTACTTTGAGGAGCAATTTCCACAGAAATTAATTAAACTACCTGATCACAATCAATCTAAAGCTATTTGATGTATCCATTATCACGGTTAAATATGTCAGCTACCTCAAGCCAGAACTCGTCTCAGCCTTTGGTTAGTATTCAACAAAAAATTATGATCATGAGAAGGAAACTGAGCTAATGATTAGAAGCAGGAAAAATAAATAACCCTTTCCTCTCCCTACCTAGTTCAAGAGAGTTGGCTTCTTTCTGTGTGACTTACATCAAAAAATTGTTTAGATAGGGAAAG
>NW_009709596.1:33839-40908 GCF_000703405.1 Apaloderma vittatum
AGATCAAGTCCAACACTAACCTGGCACTACCAAGTCCACCATTAAACCACGTCCCTAGGCACCACCTCTACATGTCTTTTATATGCCTCCAGGGATGGTGACTCAACCACTTCCCCAGGCAGTCTGTTCCAACAGATTGTTCAACAATCACACTTTCCTGAAGAAGTTTTCCTTAATACCCCAAATCTAAACCACCTCTGGCACCACTTGAGTCCATTTCCTCTTGTCCTATCATTTGTTACTTGAAAAGACTGATCTCCACCTCGCTACAACCTCCTTTCAGGTAGTTGTAGAGAGCAATAAAGTCTCCTCTCAGCCTCCTCTTCTCCAGACCAGACAACACCAGTTCTCCAGCCACTCCTCGAAAGACTCGTTCTCCAGACCCTTCATCAGCTATTCAGATTACTCTAATGTCACTTCTTCCACTCTGAGTACTTGAAAGGAGAACATTTGTTTCCTAGCAGACTAAACAGCTTCCTAGCATATATTCCTGACACCAATGCAGACCAGCAATAGCTTATCCTGGGAGCAATCTCACTAAAAATAAAGGTGAAGAGCACTCAGTGGCCACTTAGCAGTAGTCAAAAATGTATCGAGCAGTTTAAGTCCCAGTTTGGCACAATAGCCAAAAGAAACAAATAACTTCAGATGGCTGTGGACTTGGTACAGTAAACCAAAGTATTTCCAGTAGCTTAGGTGTAGGTAAGATGTCAACAGAGGCTCTGTTTGAAGTTGGTAAAGGTAACAGCGCACTTTCCAAACCTGAACGAGCAATCAAATTTCAAACTGGGAAGAACAAAACTAACAAGTACTATCCACATGCATGCACACACACACAGCACTAACTCCTACAAGCATTAACTTTCTCCTTTTCAATGAACTGCTTCAGCAATTAACTCCTGATAATCATTTCTGTAGTGCAAGTTCTAACACCTCCTCTGTATTTTTGTCAGAGATGATCACAGATAATGCCTTTTGCCTCTTTTAGGCGGAGCAGGCCTGGGTAAAAAGCTAAGCATTGCATTCGGTTTACATTAGACTAGAGTTTTGATAACGTTCAATAAATTCTTAGCTGGAGAATGAAGCCATTAGACACTATTCAGATCTCTCCCGTTTCCTTCCCTGGAGTTCCTCAGACTTGGCACTAAAATTAGTATTTCTATCAACTTATGCAGTCCAAAACTGAAAAGAGTTTCATTAATAGTTTTCTGCCTCTTTTTCTCAAATATGGATTTCGACTCAAAAAACTAGACCTTTCCTACCCAAAGCTACACTAGTCAGAAATTCCTTTTAGTAAGTTTTGCTTAAGAGCACTTCAAGGAATAAAAAAAAAAATAAATAAAATATGCTCACTGCCATCCCTCCTTCTCCTCTCCAGCAAAGTCAGAGAACTCAGCAGGACATTCATTAAGTGCTTGAAGGAGTTCCCTGTTTGGTTTCTTAACAACACAGCAAATGGACAGCTCGAAAGCACAAGCTTCTGCACTGCAACAGATAGGAAACAGGAAACTTCTGCTGCATTTTCCAAGTGGCCAGGGTACACTGCAGCTTATTAGGCAGAAGCTTCATCCAAGACTTAAGGCTTCTACCACACTAAAGGTGTCAAGGCTTCTTCTGTAAACAGGTGCACCCAAGCTAGAGTATCCAAACTTCTGTCTCCTTTCCACCTTGTGAGGAGAGATAAGGAACTAGTAATTGATAAGGACCCGATAATTCAAAAGGCCTTAACCATTCATTCATCATTAATTTCCCAGGTGCACTTTGCCAAATCCACCATACTCTTGCTTAGAGGCTCTATATTGTTTTTAAAAAACAAAATCAAAATTTAAGTTTGAAGACAGAATTATTTCCTTTTTTAAGAAAAAACTGAAGTTCTTGTTCACTTTCTGGGCAACACTACACTTTTGTCACCCTCCCTGGTCCTTTGAAATGCCAGTCCATGAATGGTAACTGAGGGATTAAAAAACACTGCAGACATAGACTAAGATAGAGGGGGCTGGTTAGCTCAGTGGGTTAAGCACAGTGCTGATAACAAGAACAATGACAACATGGAGGTCGTGGGTTTCATTCCCGCTTGGTCCCCATGTGTTGCCTGGTCTAGTCAAGAGGTGGTGTCCCTGCCCATACACTGAGGTTGGACGTCTAAGGTCCCTTCCAACCTAGGCCATTCTGTGATATCTGGCTTTTACTTTTCTTCCACAAGGTCTTACAGATTTTTGCAGCACCCAATTCCTGTTCCACACCTTTTCTTCTCTGCCAGTGACGATCAATCTGTCACTTCTCTGCAATAAGCCGTTACAGGCTACACTGAGGCCATTTCTTGATGTATCTGCAAAACCATCATCCTTATCCTTCAGAATCTAGGGCTGGGCTGGTTTTTTTTCTCCCTCCTAAACAAAAAGCTTGCTGTTAACATTGCCATTCTCCATGTTAGCCATTTATTTAAATTAGTACAGTTATTTAAAGCGTGGAATAGGTAATACATGCATTACGTAAACTTTGGCCTTCCTCCCCAGGAACTTTTCTTCTTTGAGTCCATTCGCCAATGTATTTATTGATGTTTTGGTTGTTTTGTTCCACAGATGAATTTTAAGCTTTTCAAATGCTAAATCTTGTTTATACCCCCCTGGGGTGTTAGACTGCTGAAAAAGTGTGCGCAAAGGAAAGGAGCGTCCCCTGATTCTTATAATAGCTTAAAGGCACAAACCAGACCGGTTTGTACATACACAGAGCACCAGTGACCTCTACTGGGAGACTTTTTATTCCAAGAAACCTAGACCTCAAGGTGGTTATTCCCTCTCCCCCGAGGATGACCACAGACTAAGGTCACTGCAGCCATGTCAGCTAAGAAGCATTTTCTGTGGTTCTTAATCTCTGTTTCATTTTAAGTTTAGGAAAGATGGAAATTATCACCAAGACCAATGTAGGCCTATCTAAAATAGAGACCTGTAACTCACAGCCCCGTCAGCCTAAAACTTGGGTCTCCCTGTTACAGACGCACTGGCCAAAAGGGGCACTGGGAAGTCTTGGTTCCAGCCTGCACCTGCAACACAAATATTGCCAACACCAGATTCAGTTAGCCTTGGCTTCGTCTAGTCAAGCCTTGAAAGCTTCCAGGGACAGAGATCTCACCAGCTTTTTGGGCAACCTGTTACTTTGGCATATCAAGCAAATGACAACACTTTAACTGTTCTCAAGACACTGCCTATGTAATTGCAAAAATCAGACTTATTTAAAACGTATATTCTAGCAGCCCAGGGGACCAGCCACCACAGGAACATGAGAAGACAACATTTCCCTTCATAACACTTGGAGATGTTTTCAACTACAGAACACCAAGGGAGAATCTTTGGAAAGATGGAATCTATCCCCTTCCAAAGCCTATTAACACATTCTCCACTTTGTTCTGCAAATGAAGCAATCTGAGAGGGGACTAGGAGGGCAAAGATAAAACTGAAAAAGCGCATCAGGCCTAGGCTTTAGCACAAGCCTGACGTGCCAGTGTCAGACACTCAGTATCAAAATACACTCTGAGAAGAATTGTCTACTTAGAAATTGTCCCCTCACAGGGAATATACAAAACCATCAAGGAAGACCTAAGCCAAGCTGTGTTTTGCTCTTGACACAAACATGGTACTGAGACAATACAAAGTCTAAGAGAGCACCAGACAGTAGGAAGTAACATACATGCAGGTGTCACCTCCTGGAACAAGGAAGATGATGATCTGAGTTGCATGAGGAAACTCTTTCAAAACCCCGGCTATAAGAAAAGTGACAGGCACAAGTACGGTCCATGTCCTTAGCCTCGTCACCTGCCACACATCAGGCCACTTCACTGCAAGTTCCAGATCCTCATTCACAGCAGTTCAGAATTTTCCTAAGTCCTTCACTTGGGCAGGGGTAGGTAGCGTGATGTGACTTTTTTCTAGTTTCTGCATCTTGTTCTTTTTTTCACAGCAGCTGTGCTCTCACAGCACAGAAAAAGTGCTTAGTGCAATATTGCATATAAAGTCAAATAAAATTTATAGTTAAATACATACTTCATAAAGAGGGAAAGTGTGACATTCTGATCTCAAGGTTGCTTGGCTCCAACTCTTTAAAGGCCTAACGTCTCTGAACCACGCAGAAGACCAACCTTCAGATAAAGGTGACATACAAGTAATTCTCACTGAGCAGCCTCACTTTTGAGCTTAGACTCAGTACCATGCAACCTCAGCGCCACATAACAGAAAGCAGAGTTCTGTATAAGTCCATTCTGGAAGAACAGAACTCACTAATAATTTATTTTCATTTTAATTAATTAAATTTAAGGAGGAAGGTCCCTATTATCCAATAGATCTAATAGAGGGTCAAAGTAGCTTGCCTATCAATCAAATAATTCTATGTTTTAATACTCGTATTGCATTTCATGTGTAATAAAAGTAGCAATAGTAATTTTAAGTGCTATATCTCTAAATACAGTTATCACTTCACAAAGTCAACTTCAACCTGTCCCAGAAGATTTTTCTACTTGGGCTAAAAGAATAAACATCAGATCAGGAGAAATAAAAGAGCTTCTAGTATTAATATACTGTTTAGCACAGCTGAATACAGTAATGTAGCTTAAAAATAATCTTGTCTTTATATTTTAGCACAGACTATTTCTTGAGATCTTCTATGATTTCTTTTTCCTGAAGTTAGGTATAGCCTTTATGCATACAACTGTTTGGTTTTTATATATAAAAACCAGTTACCTGCTCCTGTGTCTTGGAGAAGATAAAGTTTTATGTCTAAGCAAATATCATATTTAACCATCATGTACTTTTAGAAAGAAATCACAGAATGCATACACAAATATCTAACTAACACATACACAAATATCTATGCATACACAAATATCTAACTAATGAGTCGACTAAACTTTTCCCCCTGCAATAGTCTTTCATCATACACAAACGAACTGTTCTACATGAACCGTTCTAAACATGAAGGGGTTACGTGGGCGGCAAAATACAGTATTTCCACTGTAATTAATCAATCTTTATCAGCAGCATAATTGTGTTCAGAACAGTAGCACAGTAACTGTTTGAAGAAAGTTTACATATTAGAAGGATTGTAAAGATTTTGGGGGCCACCCACTGAAGCTCTTCTGCATGATATGTTTCAGGATTACTTCAGGAATAGGGTACTACTTGCTTTTCTAATTCTCATTATTTTAAAGTTGAACTATCTTGCATTCAAACCAGAATCACACTGACTCAGAAGACAGCACACTGACTAAGTAAAGTTACATTCTCCAAGGCAGGTTACTACAGTGTGTATTCAGTAGGTCAAGTGTGGCATAAAGCTGTTTCTCAGTCCTTCAGGTTGTTCCATTAGAGCAGATGCTGGTTAATAATGCCACCAGTACACCCAGTTCAACCAAACGTGTGGTCATCTTGTGTGTCGGGCCACTGACTGCCACGTGTCCAGCAACAGGCACACAGGTAGTGATCCATCACACTGTGTCAGGCCTTAGTGAACGCGCCCTCCTTTTCTTTCTAGACCTGCTCTACCAATACCATGGCAACACAAAAAATATTTCCATTTGTTTCAATAGATCCAAATTCCACAATTCAATCTTATTTTTCCCATAACCAAGTATTTTGAATAAATTTATAAAATACACTTCAGATTTTCTATACAGATACATGCAGGTTCTCACAATCATTGTAAGTTCATTCCGGGCTCATTCCAGGCCTCTTGCAGGAGTACACACACCTGCTCCCCACCTACTGTTGTGTGAAAGCTGTATTCGTTAGGTTAATGAACCCTGAGATGCCTTTTATATAAATTCAGAGCGAGTTATAAGTCAAGGTACTAAAACGCCATCCCATAAAATAGTTAATAAATACTTAAGTATCATTTCTGTCAAAGCAGTATCATCTTCTTTCAGAAGTGTTTTTTACTACCCAAATCTCACTTTGCTTTTGTTTAGAAAAGGGAAACTACAAACAGTCCTCTGTACAGCCCAGTTTCTCCTCAATATGTAGGGTACCTCCACACACTAGAAGTTCACAGACTGCAGACAAGAGTGGAACAAACACTTTTCAACACTGAAACAAAACAAAAAATGCACAGAAACCCTAAGCCTAAGAAGTTCCTTAACAGTACTAGCTATTTGGTGAGAAAAATTAAAGCAAACACCAGCAAGTCCAGAGAAGTAGCCAGCAACTGGTATTGTCAGTTGCTCTCTCCTGCAAGCCCTCCTTACCTACTCAAGCTCCAGCTCCTACACAAGTATCCTATTAGTAACTCCGTGTGCTACGGATTCAGTGCAAAGAAGTTCACATTTGATTACATTTCATAGATATAGTCACTAAAATACTGGTTGAAGAAACTGCACAGCTCATACTCCTGTTACAAAAAGTCCACTGTCCAGAAACCAGGCTTCTCAACCAAGATGTTACAAAAGCCAAGATACACAAGTTAATTATACGTTGAGTTAAGAGCACCTTCTGTAAAAGGCAAAACCTGCCTTGAACTCCTGTTGGCCAGCACATGCAGGCACAGAGCAGTGCAGACACGTGCAAATAGCACTCTACCCTATTACACATGACATTTTATGCTTCACTTTTCCAAGCCAAAAACCCTGGAAGGCTAAAGTCCTCAATTTGCTATTAGAAAAAGAAAAAATTAGGAGAAAGTGCCATCTTTCGTAACATAGCCTGCAAAATCGCCCTCTCTGCAATCATCCAATAGCTCATGATGGAACCATCATGACAGCAATTCCTCAAAAAAACAACTGTGTCTGTCCTCTAGGTGTGGCAACATAAATATGCAGTCTGACTAACACCTACATGGAAAGAGGGGTTCAGGGAAAGAAAAGCAATTTAAAAATTGCAGGATATAGGCCTTCTCCTTCCCTTCTTTTGGTATCAAGCCTATTTTAGCAAATCTCACTAGATATCAGAGAATCATAGAATATCTTACGTTGGAAGAGACCTTAGAGATCATCTAATCCAGCCTCGCCGCCATGGGCAGGGATGCCTTAACTAGACCAGGTTGATCAAGGCCTCATCCAACCTGGCCTTGAACATCTCCAGGGAGG
>NW_009709597.1:0-6573 GCF_000703405.1 Apaloderma vittatum
CCCTTGTTGTATTTCATAAAATTTCTGCCTGTCCAACTCTGCAGCCTGTCTAGGTCTCACTGAATGGCCGCACAGCCTTCTGGTGCGTCAGCCACTCCTTCAAGCTTAGCGTCATCAGCTGACAGTGCGCTCCATTCCCTCATTCAGGTCACAGATGAATATATTGTATAGTACTGGTCCCAGTACCAACCCCTGAGGCACTCCACTAGATACAGGCCTTCAGTTAGACTCTGTCCCATTGACCACAACTCTCTTTCCTTCAACCAATTCGCAGCCCACCTCACTACCCAGTCATCCAGACCACACTTCCTCAGTGAGTCTCCTGACTCTCTCAATTTCCTATCTGTTGGGATACACTGATCTTGAGCTTTGAAGAAGTGGTCTTCGAATATTAACCACTTTTCTTGAGCCTTTTTACCTTCTAGTACCCTGTCCCATGGGGTTTCCCCTAGTAATTTCTTGAAAATGAAATTAGGGTAGTCTTGCTATGGTAATGAGAAATGAGATTTTTACCAATCCGCTAACCACAACGTGGGATGCACTAAATGACCTACACATGTGGGAACACACAACCACATGCTCAACTCCAGAGTGATATTTTTCATGTTTGTTTTCTTTTTTGAAACCACCCAGCAAATTGAAATCATAATTTCCTCATTCTGCAGGGTTTTGTACCTTCACAATCCTTGGTTTATTTGCAGGAAAACATGTTCTGCAGACCTCAGTGGGATTAATTATATGTTCATGCTTGGCAAAAATCTGTGTTTAGCAAAAAAGCCTTTGAAAAATCTTAGGTGGTATAAATAAATGTAGAACATTGCCCATTATAACTCACTGCTCCTACTGCTTCGGCAACTCACTACTGCAATATTACATTCATCAAATTTCACCAGAGGATATGACATTTGTTTCTGATTAACACAATTATGAAAGAGGGAACACTTCTTGTTTTTTGGGAAGTGCCTGTGTGCTGTTTCACATTGTGAAAATGACTGGCAACTTACAAAGAATAGCTGCAGCTTTGTAATTAATTTCAAATTGGTAGATACGTATATTTGTTTGACAGTTTTGTTACACTCAATTTTTTAACAGCCCAGTCTTTTCTGAATTTGAATATTTCTGATCAATATTATGTCATTATTTTATTTTAAGATACCTTAGTTTTGATGATTTTACGTTTCTAACATAGTTAATCAATCAGAGCTACGCACTAACAAGAAAGAAAGTCCATCACATATGAGGTCAGATCCTCAAAAAACAATACAAAATAGAAAATACAAGAAAGGAAATAATATTTCAAAAGATACAATAACGGCTGAGTTTTGATAAGAAACAGTCCTCGCAAAATTTTCAAAATGCTTAGAATTATATCAGAGTCAAAATCAAAAATATCTTTTGCTGAAGTGGGAGCAAAGATGTGCTCTACCAAAGGCAACAGCTGACTCATGAATTTTTATGCCTTATTTAACCCATAGAAGCTTCTGTCCATTGTGGTACTCCAAATTACTTGCCTATAACAGCAGTAATATGCATATCAAGGTGATGAGGGTTTTGGCAATCATCAAAGAATACTTTACAGACCTGTCTGCAAGACAGCAGAAAAAATCAGACCTAACAGCATGTTCCAAGTTATGATTCTTAGCTGGAAATGCCATCGACAGCATTGGACTGTCAGACAAATCTGTTGGCGAAGTAGAGTGAGGTAGAGATGTAGCTGTAGTTGCATAAACTCATGGAGGAGGTGATAGTGAAACTGGAAGTGAGATGTTGGAGGAGTGAGATAGTGCAAAATATGTTTTAGGACAATCATTGTTGCTTGTTTCAAGAACGAGTCCATATGTGGACTTCCAGGGAGGAGTTCCTAGCTATTGACCTGAGAGGAACAAGGTCCTGTTCTTCATTATCAAATACAGGGTTGATAAAAAGACTGGATTATAAAACTGTTTTGCCATCAGCAGCTCCCCACTTAATGCCTGAATGTCCCTCTGAGTTGGATTTTCTCAAGCACTCATCTTTCAAGAAATTATGTTAACCATCGTGCTTCTGCTTGGGGCTTTGCTTGGGGCTTTACCTGCGACCCTTTCATTTCCCCCAGTGTGCTGCAGAGGTAGTGTACGTGCACAGCTCATGAGGTCTATGTACCCTTATGGTTAAAAAAGGGTGCAAACCCACTTTTCTTCCAAACTGATCCAGAATCCCCCTCCTGGAAATGCTCAAGGCCAAGTTGGATGGGCTTTTGAGCAACCTGATCTAGCAGGAGGTGTCCGTGGCCACTGCAGGAGGATTGGAAATAGATGGTCTTTAAGGTCTCTTCAAAGCGAACCCATTCTATGATTCTATAATCTGAAAACCTGAGCTATGAAAAAAGTTAAAAAAATTTCATAGAAGAAGTGGAAAAAAGAAAATGTGGGCTGCAATTGAAAAATGCACAATGTTACTTGTTCAGGGGCTTCTGGATCAATGTTTTTCTGAGCTGTGTTCAAGATTTCCAGCCTGGGTTATGAAACCTACTGTGCAGTCATGTGGAGCAAGACAAGCTAAGCACTTTTCCTGCCTGAATTTTTTAGATCAATCTGACATTTTCCAGACAGACGCAGCTGTGCCACAATGGGTAGAAAACTGGAACAGTTTTATTACAGTGCTAATTTCTGTGGGTTATATTTCACTTTCTTCAGGGTGAAATGAAATTAACTGGCACTTTCAAATTTTTTTTTAAACTGAACTTTAAAAAGTTGTGTGAGTTAATCATAAGTTTAACTGCTTTTCTTTACATATTGATAGAGATGTTGTGCTTGCTGCAGATGGGAATTCTTTCGCAGCAATTCTCGACAAAAAAAGAGTCCTATTTCTGTGATGTGATGTGTTAGTCTATGTTTTATTTATTTTGTGTCTTTCACTGGATGATTTAGCACAAGGTGCTGTAGACAGTAAAATGTCCACGAGGTTAAAAAATATCCAGACAACTAATTTAAAACTGTTCTATTGAAAGGTATGAAATAAAATAAGCAACTTCTGTCTTAGGAATAAGCCTGAGTTACAAATGTTCAGGTGCTGGCAGCGGGTACCAACAAAATATTAAAATACGTTAAAATACATTAAGATACATTGAAATATGTTACATTTTCCTTGGGCAGCCTCATCTGTATGGCGTTAGTTAAGAGTCATATGCTTATATTTCAGTTCTTTAAAAAAGTACCACAAGGGGCTTGCAGTTTTTTCTGGACCTTATTGTTATGGTTTGTACTGTCCTTCATGGTACAGAAGTGATAGGTCTTAGGTAGAGTGAATGTAAAGAGCTTTTCTTATTGAAGCTGCAGGAGACAAGAAGCAATCTATAGGCTTGTTTCTGTTTTTTCATGACCTTGGCTGAAAGCTAAATGCACCACTCTGATCAGGGCCACTCTTCAGGGCTTTCATTAAATTCTAGGATATGGAAAATAATGCATGCATTCACAGGATAACAGTCTGGAAGGGAACTCTGCAGGTCTCCAACCTTCTGCTCAGAGTAGGCCTAACTTCAAAGTTAGACAGCTTGCTCAAGGATGTACTTGCCTTCTAGTTTTGAATATCTCCAAGGACCAAAATTTCATGATCTCTTGGGCACATGTCCTAGTGCTTAGCCACTTGGAATTTATTTTCACCTTATAAAGTCAGAAATTCTCCTGATGCAACTTGTCTCTGCTGAATCTTTCCTTTACACTGTCCACTTAAGAGAAGAATTGGAAACACTTTCTGGATCAGAAGAAAGCACCGAGAGTCCTTTTTAGCCTCCTTTGAGCTAAAATCTCAACCAGTTCACTCCAGCCTCTCCCAGCATTGGTTTTGGTAGCATCTCATTAGAAGAAAAACTACCCCCACACTGCCCAACCCTGCACACTGAGCGCAATCACTGTGCCTGAAGGAATAATGTACCACATGGGACAAACTGTTGAACTGTTGAACTATTGAACTGAAGAGGCAAACAGGGATCTAGCCACCTGTGCCTGGATCTGATGATAAGATTCAGCTGTGAAAACTGGAAGGGATGAAGGAAAGTAAGGAATGAAGGCTGCTCTAGCTGTTTTTTACAGATTAGTTGAGGGGGAAAGCAACCCCTCAGCACTAAGCTGTATTGGCTCTGAGGTGTTTGTAAACATTTTCACTATGTCTCGGTACTGCTGAAGACTGTAGAAATGGGAATACCACTGTACAGCAACCCTGTGAGAAAATAAACTTTTGATTATAACATCTAGATCTGTACAGGATATTTTTTTTCTTTTAACCTAGAGCTTTGTTACTGAAAACGTCCATAAACTGACACTAATAATTTAGTAAGTAAAGTGTAGAAATGTACCCAGCTTGATAAAAATTTTACTGGGAAAGGTTTCTTTTAAATGAAATATAACTTTTCTAGGAATAAAGAAAGCAAAGCTCATAGCTTTCATGGGGGACTTTCAATGTTGAGGGAAAACTCAGCTGAAGTTCAGGCTTGGGACCAGGTAGTACTACAAGGAGTGAGAAGTCTGAATTTTTTGTGCTTGAATCACTGAACCAGTATATCTCTAAGTGCAGATCTCTCTTTTTATTCATGAAATAGTGCAAAAAGCCTCTCTTTTGTCTGCTGTAGAAATGAATTCAGATAGTGAAGGATCAATATTTTATGCAAAAACAGAATTATTCTTCCCTGGCTGAGTTTGATATTATGCAATCCCAAGCCTTCAGTGTGTATCCACAAGACAGAAGTGAATAATTTCCAGCAACAAATCGACAATGTCCTCTTGTTATTTGTCATTTTATAAATGTCTGTGTTTTCCCCTCAAAATTGGATGAAGCTACTCATATAAGAATGATAAAACAGTTAAAAGTCTTTTAGGAAATAGTGAAAAGCTTAGAAAATTATTCTTCTGTTATGGAAGCTACATTAAATTTAGGCTTTATCAGCAATGGATGGAAGTTTCAGAGTTGCATTTCTTTTTCCCACATATATTTTACCTCTAGATCAGTACAGTATTTCAGCTTCCAGTGCTGAAGATCTGGAATCTTTCTTTATCACCTAAATTCACTTATTTGTGCAAAGAAATAAGAAATAGGCGTTTATATATATATGTATGTATAGGAAACAGGCTATATTTTAGGTCTATTTGCAGCATTCACTAAAATTCTAGTTCCAAAAATTACATGAAGCACAGAACTACTATGGCCTTATATTTTTCTATATCTACTGTTATTTCTTGATGTTTCTATTTTTTGGCAAAAAATGTAAGATTTGAGCTTTGGCCATATTTAAATGTGGACTCTGTAGAGAACTGTCTCATTTATAGGTCTTGCATTTCTGGAACCTATTTTCCTTCTTAGCGTGAAAGAATTAGTGAGTTTTAACAATTCTTTTGCAAGCCATGACTGATATTTACTTGTCCTGATTTGACAATCTGGAGGTGCCACTCTGTCAGGCTGGGGTGTACTGGGAAGCGGGTAACACCAGCTAAATGAAGCCTTGCACCATGGAAGGCCTCTGCAGATAATTTTCCTGGGCAGCTCGTGTTCATATTTATCATAATGCTATTAAACATGATCTTTCCACCAGAAAATACATATTTTCTAGTGTCTATGAAATGTGGGGCTTTAGGGTGCATCCTGCTGTGTCTTGAATCAAAACTGACAGACAAATGAGTGCGTGTTACCATCCCCTGCATCTGGTGTCTCATTTTTCACAAAAGATTCAAAGGTATTGAGGAAGCTGATGATGTTCAAAGCTGCTTAAAGAAAACTCTTTCACTCTTTTTCCTGAAACTGGGTCACCTAAGAGTTCAGCTGTTGCTAATTAATTTTTCTCTTAGTCTGCTGTCACATCTGTCACATCACAGGATGGACCTTAACTGTCAGTGCACATGTTGCTGCACCCTCCATGGTGGAGGGACCAACTTCGTTCCTCAAGGTCAGGCATCTTTATTAGCAGCCTTCCTTTACTGTATGTACAGTAAGCTGGCTCATCTGCTCTGATGTTATTGGATAAAATCTCATTGCAACGCCTGCCTCAGAGGTGACCTTAAAGATCTTTTCCAGCCTTAACGATTCTGTGATTCTATGTTTTCATGATTCTATAATTCTAGGACCTGGAATAAGAAGCATCGTTCAGTGATAATTTTGCTTAAGTTGAAAAAAAAAAGGGACAAAACTGAACAAAAACAACGAAAAAACCACTCACAGACAAAAGAAAGCACACAGAATCACAGAATTATTGAGGCTGGAAAAGACCTCTGAGATCATCAGGGCCAGCCTATGACCCAACACCACCACATGGGCCAGACCAGGGCACTAAGTGCCACATCCAGCATCTCCTTAAACCCCTCCAGGGACGGTGACTCCACCACTTCCCTGGGCAGTGCATCCCAGTGCCTGAGCACCCTCTCCGTGAGGAAGGGCTGCCTGAGATCCAACCTAAACCTCCCCTGACGCAGTTTCAGGCCGTGCCCTCTCGTCCTGTCACTGGTTGCCCCGGAGAAAAGCCTGACCTCACCTGACTGCACCCTTCCTTCAGGGAATTGCAGAGAGTGATGAGGTCACCCTGAGTCTCCTCTTCTCCAGCTGAACACC
>NW_009709598.1:0-12880 GCF_000703405.1 Apaloderma vittatum
GGTGATCAACGTTATCAGCTGACTAACTTGTATACAGTATTACGGCCACATATTTTTCTATCTGATCTTTTGAAGTATTCTTTTTATTTGTTTGTATGAACTATTTTTTGACAATACAGTATAAAATTCTCAGTAACTGACTTGGACTACTTTTCAAGGGGAGTATCTTCTCCTCTTAGCTTAAAGTATCTTGGCATCCTACTTCACTTGAAGGAACTTCTACAACGGAACTTTGCAGGTTTGTTCTTTGGGGTTTTGGCCCCACCCACTCAAAATCAGGGCGATGACACGTGGAATCTTCCGAGCAGTTAGAAACTTTTCAGTTCGGTCTGAAATCTGAACAAATGGAATTGCTGTGACAAGAACAGATGTACTTTACTTTTTTCTGCCTTGAACCATCTCCACAGCAGCAGCCAATTTGGCCCTAGAGCAATCAGTTTTGTCTGAGACTTCTGTGGTAATCATTTTGCAGAAGAAACATTCAGCGCAGTATCTGAGCAGAGGTAAACCAGACTCACTGACTTGCCAAACGAGGAAGCAATTTCAGTAGTTTCTTTATGCTGGAAAGCAAAAACTGTTTCTGAAGTCATGTGATGTAACTGTTGTGAACGCTTGTGTCTTAACTGGTCTTACTCTCAGTGTAACTACTCTTTTCACTGTAAATTTGACTATTTTAGAAATATTATATGAACACGAGAAGGCAAAGTGTATTTGGAACTATGTGGATGGTACAGATCTCTTTAATATACAGACTTTTTACCTAATAACTGTTTTGTAATAAGTGGACAATGTTATGTGCAGAGATACTTTGTCTTATTTGCTTATTAGCTGGATGTGCTTATTGTCTTGTCAAAAGTAATTTTTAAAGCATTTTAAACAGTTTTCACAGATGTAGTCACAAGTCTTTCAACATTTAACAAAATTTATTGTAACTTGATTGTTTAAGTTTTATTCTTTGTTTTTAAAATGCTTTCATATATCTTACTCAAATTTATTTTAGAGATATTACGGGCTTGGCAGTAATGTCTGAAAAAGAATTAATTTTTTCATTATAAGTGTGTGTCAGAACTCTAACCTGTGTTACACTCATGTAGTTAAATTTCTAGGGCTGGACCTGGAGCTTAAACTCTGCTGTGTTCCACATGCTGTCCACAGAAATTGTCTTTAATCTTTCTGTAATAAGACTGACTAAAGTAAGATATTTCTGCTGCAGCTTTTGAATCCAAATGTCATTGCAACTGTCCAACTACAGCTAGCTTTTGCCCTTTTTTCTTCTTCATTTTTTAAAAACTTATCCAGGCAGTTGTTGAAGAGACCAGGGATAAGTTAGTGCTGGATATGTAGCAAGCTCAAGATGTGGATGTCATACTTCTTTGCAGACTGTGAATTCAGAGCTGTGTGAAACTGTGGTTGATCTAAGCTATGGCTATTGATAAATGGAAAAGTTGCTGGTGGGCAAGGTAACGGAAAGTGCTTTACTTCCAGCTGCTCACAAGCAAGAGCTCCATGGGGAAAATAATTCAATTCTTATAATCATCACTGGCACAGGAGTGGAAATAAGAGAAGAGAACAAACTGGTGATGAAAGTTAGAGTTTGGAGGGATTGACAGGAGATGGGGTGGCTTGGCTAACACCCACAAAGCATTGGTGACAGCTATACATTAGTCTTTTGCTTTATTCATAATATTATTAATTTTTAAAGAAACATTAATATTTTCATTTGTAGCAGTGAAATGTGCTGAATATGTTTCCTGTGGTTTTTTTAGCTTTAACCTTGTTCTTCATGTTTGCCACATATGAGTATAAATTTGGAAGTCAGGAAGCTGTTGTCTAAAATAGCTGAAAATGGCCCAAGAGTCTGTGAAACACCTTTGCTTATAAGAAATGCTGTTTGTTACCCTGGAAGAAAAACTTCAGGGAAGATGTAGAAAGAGAAGAATAAAGAAAGAAACTTGACATAGAAGAGTAAAACAGTCCAAACAAAGGCTATGGTAGAGTCTGACAGCAGAATAAAATAGATGAAACTCTCGAGAGTTCCCTCTGTACAGTTTCGAAGGCTGGGACAGATAAAGACAGTGTTTTGGATTTTTCTGTGTTTTATCTGCTGCATAGAATACACAAGTTTCTCAAAACTTTGAAGATTGCCTCCTTAACTTTGTGGGTTTTTTCCTTTTTATTGCCTTCAGACAAAATAAGTATCAGGACATATTTCTCAGCAAGAAAACTGTACTTCATTCAGCTGGACTTTTCATTTGATCACCTACTTTAGATGTGACTATTAATGTATCTGTCTCGTGGATGTATTTAACAGGACAAACATCAATGATATTATAGAATCCACAGTGATTAATCTGAATTATTAATCTGAATGATTGCTGTCATACTACAGAGAGTAGTATAACTGAGTAACTTGTACCTCTCTTGATGATATATTACTTAGACTTCGTCCCTAACTGGTATTAGAAAAGCTAGTGGTGTCATGATAGTACAGCTAACAGTTTATGTTGCATGTTTTGAATGCATTCTCAGCAAATTTTGACCAGCAGTCAGTAAGACTAAGGCAGGGCTGACCTCTGAGAGCTAGACTGCATGAAGAAAGCCAACAGCAAGAGATGTCTCCTTCCTTTTATGGTCCAAAGTCATCAGGAACTGAGAACCACTGTCCTGCGTTAAAATGAGGTGCACATCACTGCTTCATGCACTTCATCTTGCCCTTTGAGTGGCAATGTTTCTCAATTTATGTTTGGTTTTCTCAGCACAAATAGCTTCTCGTCTAGGTGAGATTAAAGACAGACTAATCCACTGCTCGTGAAAGGCTGATGACACCTGAAATGAAATGTAGATATTGCAGAATTTGTGGTGCCAGAATAGCTCCAGGTTGTTTTTTAAGAGTCATAGAATCATAGAATCACAGAATGTTTGGGATTGGAAGGGCCCTCTAGAGATCATCTAGTCCAACCGCCCTGCCAGAGCAGGATCCCCTAGGGCAGCCACACAGGAACGCGTCCAGGAAGGTTTTGAATGTCTCCAGAGAAGGAGACTCCACAACCTTTCTGGGCAGCCTGTGCCAGGGCTCTGTCACCCTCACAGTGAAGAAGTTTCTCCTCGTGTTGGGGTGGAACGTCTTATGTTCTACCTTAAACCCATTATTCCTTGTTCTACTGCTGGACACCACTGTGAAGATGTTGACCTCTTCCTCTTGACACCCACCTCTCAGGTATTTATATACATTAATAAGATCCCCTCTCAGCCTTCTCTTTTCAAGGCCAAACAGTTCTTAGCCCCAGTTCTCTCAGTCTCTCTTCACAGGAGAAATGATCAACTCCCTTAATCATCCTCATAGCTCTCCTTTGGACTCTTGCCAGTAGGTCCCTGTATCTCTTGAACTGGGGAGCCCAAAACTGGACAGAGTGTTCCAGGTGTGGACTCACCAGGGCAGAGTGGAGGGGAACGAGAACCTCCCTAGACCTGCTGGACACACTTTTCTTAATGCACTCCCAGGATCCTTTTGGCCCTCTTGGCCACAAGGGCACATTGCTCTCCCACGGACAAACTTATTGTCCACTAGGACTCCAAGGTCTTTCTCCATGGGGCTGCTTTCCAGCAGGACATCCCCTAATCTGTACTGGTGCCTGGTGTTATTCCTCCCTAGATGCAGGATTCTACACTTGTCCTTATTGATTTTCATGAGATTCACCATTGTCCAGCTCTCCAGCCTGTCCAGATCTCGCTGAATGGCAGCACAGCCTACTGATGCGTCAGCCACTCCCCTCAGTTTCACATCATCAGCGAACTTGCTTGCTGAGGATGCACTCTATTCCCTCATCCAGGTCGTTGATGAAAATATTGAACAAAATTGGACCCAGTACTGATCCCTGGGGAACACCACTGACCACAGGCCTGCAAGTTGACTCTGTGCCACTGATCAAAATCCTCTGAACTCTGTTGCCGAGCCAGTTTGCAGCCCACATCATAGTCCAATCATCTATCCCACACTTCTTAATTTTACCTACGAGGATGCAATGGGGGACAGTATCAAAAGCCTCACTGAGGTCAAGATATAAGACATCCACTGCTCTCCCGTTATCAACCCATTTGGTCATGCCTTTGTAGAAGGATATTGGATTTATCAGGCATGATTTCCCCTTGGTAAATCCATGCTGACTACTCTTGATAACCTTCTTTTCTTCCAGTTGATTAGATGGCCTTCAGAATGAGCTGCTCCATCATCTTCCCAGGGATGGAGGTGAGGCTGATCGGCCTGTAGTTGCCACGGTCCTCCTTCTTGACTTTTTTAAAGACTGGAGTGATATTGGCTTTTTTCCATTCCTCAGGCACCTCTCCTGTTCCCCATGATCTTTTGAAGATGATGGAGAGTGGCTCAGCCACAATATTAGCCAACTCTCTCAGCACATGTGGATGCACCCCATCAGGGCCCATGGATTTTTGTGTTTTTGCAGGAGATGAGTCAGTTGATATCTGGTAAAATTCACTAGGATAATGAATAAATGTTTGGTTTCTTAATTAATTTACCTTCACCTATTTCATTTGCATGCATCTTCTGCTATTCTCTCCTCTCTAAATAGTTATGATGAACTGGAAAATTGTTTGTATTATTTCTTATGAATATCTGTGCAATAAGTGAGAGAAAAAGACTTCTCTTGACTTACACTCAAAGAGATAGAGTGAACTGTTGATAGGCAGAAACAGCAAACAAAATCAAGCAGTTCAAACAGTTGAGAATGGACCTTCAAAGGAATTAATAGAAGAAGAAAAAAAAGCAGAGATTTTGCTAGGAAATGTTATTTCCAGGTCCACGCTGAATGCTTTACTCTTGTTTTACTGAAGCTAAGGTGAGGTGATAAAGCAACAAAGATCCCAATCGTCTACTTGAATGCAGATGCTGCAGGCAGAGATGGGAGATGGCTGCAACTTGAGCCCTAGAGAGCAGGCTTGGAACTGTCTAAAAATGACAAACACAGCAGAAAGTAGCTCTGTGGCCGGAACTATGAAATGTCAATACCTTCCTATATTTACCTACTTCAGGACTCCCCCTGTACAAGTGGACATAACATGAATTTTCCTTTCCCTGACTGGCTGTTTTGTAAAGAATTGCATAATGGGATGGGGGAAAAAAAGCACACTTTAAACATATATACATGTGTGCACATATGAGACTCAGTGTGACCGGGAACTTATATAAAGCAGCTGTTTAATTAGGAATAATAAAGGTCAAAATTAAAAGCAACGTAACTACTTTCTCTCTACTTTAGTACTCTTCAGTGTTCCTCAAAAGTCTTATGCAAAAAAACCCCTCAGACTAAACCAAATTCAAGAAGAACAAATCAAAATAAGTCCAAACCAAATACTGTACAGAATATTTCCCCACAGAAATTATAATAGCCCTGTTATTCTGACTGCAGCTGTGGGTGCAACAAGAAGTTTTCTAATAGGAAGAAAAAACCTGGAACTTTAATGAAATACTCACTGAATTAATGTTTTAATAACATTTTAAATTTGATTTACTGACAAACTGAACATTGGGATGGGGAGCTAGATCAATTAGAATAAAATACTGTTTTCTTTCCAAATTGTGATATAACTTGCTAGTTCTCATCAACAACAACAAAAAAATAAAAATAAAAAAGAGACACCTAAGATTTCTACTTTAACACACCCCCAAAAAGAGAACAGTCTACCTTTGGAATAAATGCTGCATCTGTACTTCCTTTAGTTTGGCATAGAAATAACCATCCATAGCGGGAGAACTCTACATCTTATTTCTTTCTAAGAGTATTTCAATCATCATGCAATCTTCAGTTTCACTGTATACACTTATAATTAGATTGACATTATCCTCTGAAATTATTTTTTTGCTTAGCGTTCTTGAAGCTCTTCCATTTTGTAAAAATAAATATGCTTCTATTTAGTTTTCCCTCTCAGTCAATAGATTGATGGTATTACTTATACAATTATGACCTCTAAGCTCTGCCTGAGACCTCTTTAAAAAAACAGTCATACTCCAAATGTGCCGAGGGAAGCCACCCACTTGCTGGGTATCCACCAATGCTGACTTACTATTTACATTTGACTGTCATTCAGGAGGTTATATTTTGAGGAATCTGATCTCTTGCAGCCTAATGAATCAGGTGGAGAAGTGTTTGAGGTGGATAGACTCATTCACATGGGATTCTGCATTCAACTGAGTTGGAACATCATACCTAAGAGGTTGCTTTTTGGGATAAAGAGATTAGCTGGTTTGTAGCCAAGAACTGCGACCTTCTGGAGTACATCAAGTATTAACCCTGAAATACTGTATTTGGTATTTGATTTTTTTCTCATGCCTTAGAAAAAACATCTCACATTTAAGGGGATTTATGCTCTATTTGGTAGTCTGCTCTTGCTGTTACATTAAATAGCTAAAGCTAGGAATCTAATTCTTGCCTAAGTACTGAAAATGTGACCTATTTACAGGGCTGTAGAGTACATATGTCTCCCACTAAAGTCAGTAGGGAACGGTTAGTGTTCAACATCTAAACTTGTGTCCATCTGCTTGATTCCTGGAAGTTATCTTTAGGCACGTACTCTCTCACAAACATAGTCTCAGATAACATGATTGCTGTGATTGTAAAATAAAACAGTAAAAATGAAGTATCTTGGTTTTAGTTGCCTTCAATGATATTGACTAAATCATGATGTTGTTTTCAGAGGTTCAGTGAGTTCTAAAATTTCTTCTGCTGATTGGTCTGAAGGCAGATATTTCCCTGCATTCAGCCATCTACTTAGGACATTATATACAAGTCTGCTTTTCAGGATAAACTGTTGCGTTTGTAGCTGAATGAGTACACATACATATTGGACAATATTTAGAAAGTGTTTCTGTCTTCTTTTCTCTTCTTAGACCAATTTCTTACTCTGAATGGCAGCTTGCCATTCAGATAGTCTTTAAAATTAAGTGAAAATTTCCTTTTGCAAAATATTTTTTTTGCATATCCAAGTTACAAATGTAGTTTTCTTCTTCTTACCTGGTAACAAAGTGGTATTTAAATAATGCAGTTTATCACATTCTTCCATATTTCTCCTTGACCTTATTCTAGCTGATGAGCTGAGCATAAGTTACAGAAAAATGCATTCAGGGGTATATATGTATGATGACTGATACAACACTAGGAGAAGAAAAATGAGCTTCCACAGGTAAACCTAAAACATTATATTCATGTGTGGGACATGATCAGAATTGTATAAATTTCATACTGTGGATTATGAGAGCGGTGCTTATTAATAAATGTGAAGAGACAAATCAGTATCATAGAGGTGGTTGTGCATAATTTAGAACGGACATTAGCTAAAATAAATTTCAGAAATTATAATCTCAGATTATTTCTAAAAAAAAAAAAAAAGAGGGGCAACAAGCTGGAATCTCTGCAGAGCAATCTACAGGTTTCATTTGATTTTTAGAGTTCCCAAGTGATTTCTTTGAAATTGTCTGCCACAGCCTTGCCACTAGGGTGCAGATATGCAGTACAAACCACAGTGGGGAATACAGGTAAGTATGTCTCACCACTACGAAGACATGTTTTATTTCAAATGCTGCTAACATTTTGACAGTATTTCAAACTCTGAAAGCATTTATTAGTTCTCAGAAAACAAAACCTTCAAGCTTTCATTCTGTAAGTTAATATTTGAACATTTCTATTGTATTCTCCGTTTGTTAACAAATATAGTTTCTAGATGTATCTTATTAATGTAATGATACTGGAAAACTTTTAAAGCCTCCAGACTAAAAGTGAAGGCATGAAAGGTCAGGTTCGTTGCATGTGACCTTGCAGTTAAAACTATAGTGTTACACTTGTAGTGTTACACAGTCCTTGAAGCAGGACTTTTGCATGTAACAGCATGAGGAAGAGGATATTGTTGCAGCTTTCCTGGTAAAAGTAGGGCTGAAGAGTTGTAAAACGATCACGGGAAATAAGAACTGACAGCCAGTGAACCTCCCACCTACAGGCACAATTTTGCTCTCAATCACTGTTTCTTAAAATTTTTATTTTTTTCTCATTAACACGAAACCAAAACCGCTGTCTTTACTGTATTATTTTTAAGATGAGGACATTTTTATTTATTGATAAAGATCAATTATTGGTGCTGTGGAAAATAAAATTAGTCATTTTGTGCATTGACAACTCACAGAGAGCAAACACATTTTTATCATTTGTAATTTTATTAGAGGCAATAAACACTGTCATTTATGCCCAGCACTACCTTTTTTTCTTGCAAGAAGGAGAGCACCATTTCTCGTATAAGTGGTGCAATTGGCTTGCACAGCAGATGTGAAATAACGTGTCTGGCATTGTGGTACATATGTTTCTTGAATATTAATCCTTTCCATCAAACTAATGTTCTCTTTTGCAGTACATTATCCAAACTGTTCCATCTTCTTTTTCATCCTGCAACGCGTCAGTTGCTATTTTAATGCACTGTTATTCCTTCTTTTTCAAACTTTTTTTTTTTTTTCCACAGCTCACATTTGCTGCAGTGCTCTTTTCAGCTCCAGCTCATGAACACTGAACCCAGAAGGGAGCATACCTGCTGATCCACAGACAGCCTACCTTGACTGGTCCTCTGAGTGTCGTGTAGTCCTGCGCTTTCTCCTCACGTGCTTTCTGTGAGGCTTTCTGCTCTCTTGTCTTCTTGTCTTAATCACATACAGTATTTGAAGGAGGGAAAAAATATGTATTTTATAACTTTCAAGATCCAGAAACACTGCACTTCAGCTGGCTAAAGAAATATCCTAGAAAACCAAGGCATTCCTTTACATAAATTTTAAGCCTGATATATTTTAATCTCACTAATTTAGAGATATAGCTTTTCGTAGTTTTCCTTCAGCATGTGTGCTATTTGCTGTTTATTTGTTCCTTGACTGGTCCTTGCTTAGAGAACATACCTGATCATTTTCCTCTGTCCTTGTGAACAGTCATCCAAAATTTTTTTTTCAGACTTAAACCCAGTGGGAATGACTAGGTTTTTTGGTGGTTTTGTTTGTCTGATTATTGGGGTTTTTTTATTTGTTTGTTTGGGGGGGGGTGTTGGTGTTTTTAATTTGTTTGTTGTATTTGAGGTTTTTTTTGTTTGGTTTGTTTTCCTTCTCTCTTTTCAGGGATTCTCTTCACTCCAAATTCCACTGAAAAAAATGAAGAAATCTCTTTTCCCATAGGTTTGGTTTTGGTGACTATTTTTGATTCTGAGGTGTTCACTCTTGAGTAGTATCCAGTAGATTCAGTACTATGGCCTTGGCAGTGTATAACTCACCCTGTTGTGGCTGTTATATCATATCCATATAATAGCAAATTACCTGATTGTGCATATTTGGACAGCCAGAAACAACTATCCAGCTAAAAATTTCTTTTCAAATAGCCAGGAGCACAGCATAAGCATTGTATCATCTCATGCTAAGAGAAAGAAATTTTGGTACACAAATGAGAGAAATGGCTGTTAACACATATGCAGTTGCTCAATAACAGAACTAATGGTGTGATTAAGGATTTTAAATGCGATGCTGCATTTTACAATCTTTCAGTGTTTACCTGGATTGTATGTCTGTGTTCCCTTGTGGTTGGAGAGAAAACGAGTATAAGATTCTTATCTCTATTGTTTCTCTCAGCTGAATCAGTGATATCTCAGTGATGTTGCAATTAGTCCAGTGTGAGGATATAGTCTAAAATGAGTTAGAGCTACTCTCAAAAGCAAGCTGTTGCAAGTTTTCTGGAGGCAGTGAAACAAACAAAATCATAATCTAGACCTATAATAGCAGAGTCTGGGAAAAGTCATGTAAAGGATATACAAAAAAAAGTTGTAAAGTTAAATCTGATCCTTAACTATTATGACATTGAAGAATACTTGATAGAGAAAGTCACATTATTCTCTACTTCCTGCAAGGTATCTTTCACTACAATAATCAGGCCCTGAGACTGAATAGAAAATCGGGTTATTTCATAACAGCGATAATCATGTTCCTAATATGCAAACACATTTTTTTTCTTGCCTTCTTATCTGCTCTGATATAAAGTGGTGAGCTGTTGCTAAAATATCACAATTATTTTTGAATTAACATCCATTGATATAAAAGACTCTTTTCATATTATTTTTCGGATGTCCACAAATTAATGTAAAATCACTTAACTGTAGCTCTTGTTTTCAACATTTTCTTCACAGTGTTAAAGATTAAAATGATAAATAATTTTGGAGTATCCAAAAATAAAAATCAGGCAACAGCTTTTCTTGATTATTCAAGTCTTGGAGCCTTTCCTGTGGTGAGGTGTCATTTCTTCTGGATGTAGTTCACCATGAACTGAGGATCAGCCAATTAAGCAGCTGTATCAGGGAACATCTGAGAAAAAAATAAAAGCAAAAATACCAAACTAAACCAACCAAGAGCAGTACCCTCCTCCCTTAAAAAACAAACAAACAAACAAAAAAAACCCCAAACCGCAAAGAAAACCCCAAATAAACCAAGACACCAACCCCAAATTTGGAGAAAGACATTAATGTAAAAATCTACTTCACCATAACTGTCTAAACGCTTCTTCTTCACTAAGTGTTTCTATGTTGGTTTATTTTGGAACAGTTTAGAAATAGGTTACTCTACCTAATAAACCTGTTTAGTGCGGAATATGTTTCCGCATACCACCCACCTCACTTTTTTTTTAATGAATAGTGCTGATATTTGTTGTGAAATGCCTTGTGTGGTGATACCTTAGGTAGGATGATTGACCTTCTGGTTACTTTGGCTGTTTATATCTACATGTTGTTCTTTATTGATCCAAAATTCACTTCAAATCCTTGCTCTCCACAATGATTTTCATGTTGTTTCTTTCACAACTTTCCTTCTGATTTTGTTACTGACTTATTTCTGTATTTTCTAAATTAGGATTTTCTTCATTTCTATTTAGGATCTAACCATATGCAGCCAGTTAAATGTAGCCATAGCATTATCTGGTGGGGAAAGGACAAATATTTGTTTAACATGAATATTGAGAACAGCAAAATCTATGTGAAGATTATTTGCATATGGAATAGATTTTTCCGAGTGGTCTTAGAGTGCAGAACTATTACAGCTTAAAGCATTTGTTGGTGTGTCTATGGTTTCATGCCATGTTTCTTGGGAGCACTTTAGTGGTTTTCAGCTTTACCTAAGCAAAACGCGATGCAAATTTTGTGCTTTTTTTCATTAGAATTATTTGTGCTGAAGTTCAGTTGTCTCTTTTCATGAGACCACCTTTGTCTCTTTTATGCTACTTGAGTTGTTGCAACTCTCCTAACAGAATTACCTTGCAGAATTGAATGGAATTGAAACTTATTTTTTAAAAAATAACCAAATCTCTAAATTTAACTTAAACTGATTACCTGATCTAGTTTATCCGTATCTAGGTTAGCCTTATTATCCAATTAACGCTTTTACTTGCACAAAGGAAGCAGCAATATAATAGTACAATAGCAACGAAAAAAGAAGAAGGATAAGAGCCCTTTTGAATGTGTTGGCACCATGTTTAAAGCCTTTCAATATTACAGACATATTATCAGACAGACATTTCTGCTTCATGGTGCCCTGCCAGAGTTATATGGAACCATGCACTGGCTTTAGCTACCATCAGGGATTTTAGTAGTTTGCCTTAATAAAATTGAATAACGTAAAAGTTCACTGTTGTGATTCATATATTGAAAATTGTTCCAGGATAATCCTGTTTGAGAGTCTTTTGTATACCCTTTTTAATATGCTCCCAAACTGCAGTCTGTAAGTGCAAATTCGCACCCCACTCTACCCAACCGTACCTCATCCTCTTGAACTCAAGAGGACATAATCAAGCAGCCATTGTGGCCGTGAGGCCCTTGGATATCTTGCTTATTCATGTGTACAGCAGAAACAAGGCAGGGTACTGAAACACAATCTATCAGTCACTAGTTAACCCACGAACACATTTACTCTAGTCAGTTGACATTTTCTCCAATCAGGAAAAAATTCTCCCATTTCTTTCTTCCTGTTAATTTACCCAGTAGTACAATTTTCTAATGTAAAAATGTTGGGAAAGATTCTAAGCTACAAGCTAAAAAGAAAAAAGTAAATTGGGAAATGTGTAAGGAATTGATGTAACTGTCATCTCTTTAAGCCAAATGAAAGTCAGTCTGTAACTGTAGTGACCGATGTATCTGACTCAGCTAATCACCAACAAGAACATTATAATTTTTATTAATATCGTGGTTTGACCCTGGCCAGTGGCCAAGTGCCCACACAGCCGCTCTCTCAGCCCCCCTTCTCTGCTAAACAGGGGGAGAAAATATATCAAAGGGCTCAAGGTTTGAGATAAGGACAGGGAGATCACTCACATCTACCACCCCGGGCAAAATAGACTATTTTAGGGAAGTTAGTTAGATTTATTAAAAGAACAAATCAGAGAAGAGTAGTGAGAAATAAGAAAAGCAAATAGAGCTTAAAAGCAAATGACCTTCCACCCGTCCCTCCCTTCTTCCTGGGCTCAACATCAATCCTGGTTTATCCATCTCCTCCTCCCGAGCGGCACAAGGGGACAGGGAATGGGGGTTACAGTCAGTCCATTTGATGTTGGTTCCACTGCTGCTTCTTCATGCCGGAGGAGGACTCTTCACTCTTCCCCAGGGTCATTGTGGGATCCCTCTCACGGAAGACAAACTTCACGCTCTCTTCTCTGGCGTGAGTCGTCCCACGAAGGGCAATTCATCACAAACTGCCCAATGTGAGATACCTCACAAGGGGCAACCCACCCCTCGTGAGTCTGAGGTGCAGTCCTTCTGGGAAACTGCTCCAGCGTGAGTCCCCCAGAGCGTCACAAAAGTCCCACCAGCCAACCTG
>NW_009709599.1:0-21460 GCF_000703405.1 Apaloderma vittatum
CCTCTCCTCTCCTCTCCTCAGTCAAGCGCACAGAAATGGGAAGACCTAGCCCTGAAACTTACAGGGATGCCACAGAAGGTGTGTGCATCAATCTCTGCTGTTTACTTATGAAGCTATCTCATACACAGAGCAACGTACTGAATATAAACATGGGCATATAGATGGGTAATGGTGATGAAAGAATACAATACAAAGCTCAGATGTTTCTCTCTCACAGGCTGTCTTTCCTGCACCTGAGTGGGGGCAACTTCTGTTATCAATCCAGGCTGAGGTATGAAGGGATTGAGAGCAACCCTGCAGAGGACTTGGATGTGCTGGTTGATGAGAAGCTAAACATGGTCTGGCAATGTGTGCTCGCAGCCCAGGAAGCCAGTCATATCCTGAATTGCATCAAAAGAACCCTGACCAGCAGATCACGGAAGGTGATTCTGCCCCTCTGGTCTGGTGAGACCTCATGTGCAGTACTGCGCTCAGCCTTGGGGCCCCCAGCATAAGAAAGACATCAACCTGTTGAAGCAAGTCCAGAGGAGGGCCATGAAGATGGTTTGGGGCTGGAGCATCTCCCCTATGAAGACAGACTGAGAGAGTTGGAGCTGTTCAGACTGGAGAAGAAAAAGTTCCCAGGAGACCTTGTTGTGACCTTCTAGTACTTAAAAGGGATCTATAAGAAAGATGACAACAAAATTTTAGTAGGGTATGTAGTGACAGGGTAGTGGTTTTGAACTAAAAGAGTGTAGATTCAAACCAGGTATATTTTACAATGAGGTTGGTGAAACACTTGCACAGGTTTCCCAGAGAGGTGGTGGAGTCTCCATCCCTGGAGACATTCAAGGTCAGGCTTACTGGGGCTCTGAGAAATCTGATCTAGTTAAAGACGTCTCTGCTCACTGCAGATGACCTTTAAAAGTTCTTTCCAATCTAGACTTTCTATGATTGGTCAAAGCTTGCCAGATGGTGGGAGAGGACAGTCACAGAAGACGCACGTTTCGTGTACTCTGTTTCTGTACTACTTTACATCAGAGTCTACAGCACACATCCTGGACATGAAGCATGAGGAGAGATAGATCTTGCTCCTATTAAATGTGACATCTTCTATTTTCTCACGAAGAAACTTCCTTCCTTACTCTTTATTCATTAACTCTTGAAGTTCTTCCTTTTCACACTAATTTCTTATCTCCAGGTCTCTACATTGTGAGGACTATTTGTGTGAACTTCAGACCCACTCAGAGAAGGTCTCTGGAGAATTATATGATACATTCTGTTACTGGTACATCATCTTACTACCAAAGGATTGTAACACAGATGAATAATCACTCACACAGAGAAAAAGATTGAAACACCACTCTAACTAAAGGAAAATAAAAGAAGCCGCCTTTGGCAAAAACTACCTTGTAACTTCCAGACTGAAATACTGACATCCATCAAAGCAGGGGGAGACCAATGCTCAGAGCAGCACTTGTGGTTTCATCTGTCACAGCTCATGAGGAAAACAAACAAAATTTGTATGCGAAAGGCAGATGGAGAGCAAGGAGGGCTGGACAATTGCTGTAGCTGCTTATATACTTTGGCTTGCCCTGTCTGTCCTAAACCTTTCTTTAAAGATATTAAGAAGGTTATTGGAGGCACAGTTGACCTTGGAGAGGAGATAATTTACAGGTTAAATGATTAAAGGAAGGAGATTCCTCCACTGCATTAATAGAGCAAGATGTGAAGGGTGATCGACATACAAGCAGATAAACTGCTTTACAGCACTGGAAAAAATCATTGCAGCCATGCCCTTTGTTAGTACTAGAACTCCAGCATATTGAGGATAGGGTTCACTTAAACTACTTTTTTTTGTGTGAAGTCAGGGATCCAATTTGTTAGCAGTGTACCTCCCATTAATCCCAAGGTTGCATAAGAGGCATATGGGGAAGATAATTCACTCAAACTGCCTGAAATAGCTCCTGAAATTTGGGCTAAACCAAATTTTAGAGAGTTTCCTCTGTTTCTCCATTGACCATAAAAAGACTTCTATAACAGTGAGATAAATCCTTCCACAAGAGACATTTCACATTTGGTGCAGCTGTACAAATAATTCTGTATTTTTCCTTTTAGCTGGCTCTCCTGTTAACCACTGAATCATTAGCACAGAGAATGGTGAATAAGAATGCGTTCTGCTCACAAGCAGTTTCTAGGAGACTTAATCTGGTCAACTGAAGATAACAGTGTTTGTTATTGGTACAAAAAAAGGATAATGAAAAGGCAAAACCACCATGTTTTATGTTAAACAAGAATAGCATGAAAAGTGCAACAGAATTTTCATCATCCTATAGCATCTTACCCCATGCCCCCCCCCCCCAAAAAAAAGAAAGAAACATATTTAGCTAATTTCTCTGAGAGTTTTCTAGAAAAAAAATCTCAATTGCATTCACTGGTATTGTAGTACAGTTGTGGAATTAAGCAGAATGTGCAGATAGATCTCAATTCCTCCTAGCAGGTATTTCAGGAAAGGAGCATTTAAGCTAAGCTACATTGCTGGAAAATGATTTTGACTCAGTAATCCATATAAGTTTTCTTGAAGCTAATTCTTTGTTAGAGCACATGACTCAGGTGCTTACAATTTATTTAGCAGTGATTCAATTATTAGTATCTGCTTGAGGCTCTGTTCTTGAGCAAAGACTACTGGAAAGGATTTGCATTTCGCTGCACCAGTCACGTACCCACTTCCACACCTGGCAGAACTATTCTGATGGGGACTGAACCAAAGCTCAGAAGACACATGCCTATGGGAATGAGGAAACACAATCAGAACAGGGGAATATTCTGAAAATAGTGTGTCCAGAAGACATATGCCTATGGGAATGAGGAAACACAACCAGAACAGGGGAATATTCTGAAAATAGTGTGTGCTTTGACGAAGGCCTAGGCAAGGATCCTTCCCAAGTAGTAGCTAAGGCAAATAATTGTTACAAGAATTTCCTTGAAAGAATACGTTCAGTGACAGAGTTGAACTTATTGCCTTGAGTCTGAGGCACGTCTACATCTTGAAATAATGACATTGGTACCACTGCAGGTGTGGCAGCACAGGTCTTAACATAGAAAAATACGTGGTGTGTCATGTAGGTAGACTCCATCCATCCACAGGGAGAGGGTGATGACAGCCTCCTGGTGACACCTACCTGGGTAAATAAATTGGGTGATGTATGGGTCCTGGAAAGCACAATGTGCCTCATGCCCTCCTGCAGCTGAGCTTTCTTGCCCTTCCTGCTCCAAAAGAGGCACTTTTGGTTGATGCCATCAACTGGTGTGCCTGGATAGAGCAGAGGCATTGCCTGCAGGAAGCTGCCAAGCCATATGTGGCATCACCATGCTTGGCAGAGATGCCACCATCCTCTTTCTCCCCAGGTCCTGCCAAAATATTGGAGACAGACCTAGAAGACAATTTGGAGTTTTCTGATGTCTTGCTTTAGAATATTTAACTAGTGGATTTTGGCAGCTTTTCATTTACTAGACAGCTCTGCAGAAGAAACACCAATCCTAAAGTTCACTGATGTAATAAACACAGGAAAAAGCTGCCATTTACCTATCAGTAAATCAAAACTTATTATTTGCAGAATATTCATTGTTCTGGGCTCTTTCGTTGCTTTGTAACAGCAAAAGCTCTGTAGGAAAAGACAGAAACGTGAAAGAGATTGATTCCAGTAATCCCTCTCCAGAGATGTGCCTTTCCTCCTTCCCTGTTTCAACAACAGCAAGAGTTTGGCTTCTTTTTGTCTTTTCCCACACTTCTGCATTATTTGTCCAAGAACATTATTGACCATGGAGGCTTCCTGAATCTTTCTGAATCATCAGCTTTTTATGTTCTTAAGCTTAGTTTAAAACATATGTACAATGGAGCTTCACCTATTCAAAACAATTGCTTACAATCAAATATAACGCTTTCCTTCCTGTGTGTTATTTTATGCTATTTATTTTATACTTTCTCATCAAACCTTATTCAATTTTTTCTCTTCTGCAAAATACTCCTGAAATTTAAGTCTGATTTTTAAGGCAACTCATCTTTATTTTTTGGCTGTAAACAGAGACACCAAACATTTAGATGCTGATGCTTCCAAATATATTAGATAGTATCTGAGAACAAGAATCTGAGGATAGATTTAACAATTAACAAAACAGAGTAACAAGTGTGAGTAGAACATAATTACTGCTATGTGAGCATTGTGGACAGTGGTGAGAAGGAAGAAAGGAAAGATCAATTAGCTTTAAGCATTATGAAGTGATGGAATAAAAACAAGCAAGCCACTTCAAAAGAGAAGATACTTATCTGGATCAAAATTATGTGCAGTTCAGTATCTGATTGAGACTCCTGAGTTGATTCTGAATATATTGTATGGAATGCTTTTATAAAAATCAAAGCTATGAACACCATCTTTGGGAGTGAAATTAATTTCCCCTAATGTTGGATCTCTCCCTTTGAAACATATGCATACCTATGATGTGTTTCATCTTATCCTAAAGTACACACTTAAAATACATGAATAGGGCTTTATAGGAAGAGTATATACCTTTGCTTTAAAAACACGAGACTAAATGTGATTAACATGGTTTAAACATTTGTGTTTCACCCTAACTTCCTAACAAATAACATTAACAGCTGCAGAGTCTAGATGAACTTTGGTATTATAGTCAACACAGTGTTTAGCAGTAATCATCGCCTCATTATGAAGTATTCTCTTTTGTCTTGGGCTTTGATAAGTACCGAGGATATTAAGGAAGAGCTGGCTAGAAAATATTCAACCACATTTACAGACTAGTAATAGCATCTTGGCTTTCATTCAGCAAGATCAAGGAATTGATCAGAAGTTGACTGGAGTAAAAAGTTCAGGTACTTGAATGGGAGGGGATCTGAATTTTCTGTGCGTCAGAGGTGAAAAGAAACTGGATCTCCAAAAAAATATAATCTTAGAAAAGTACTTCAGAATACTAATAAATTGATTTTTAAAGTAGCAGAGGGGATATATGTAAGGGAGAGAAAACTGGCTAAATTGAAGATAAATCTCCCATAAGTGTAGATGCTTCACAGATTTGTCTAGGGTAGGAACATAGTCATCCAGTTCCCTTATTATATTCAAGGAAGAAAAACTGTCTTTAGACAGAAACTGAGATGTAATGGTTGGATCACTTTCTGTCTCACTCTCTCCATTGACTATATGGGAAGCAAAGAGTAATTTGACATCTGGCTTAACATTTCATTCAGAGGCCTAAAGTTAATTGGAAGAATGGAGTCATTCAGTGAAGGCTTTAATTTAGAGGTCAGGAAATGTAGGGATAAAGTGAAAGCTGTCAAACCAAATCAGGCCTAGAAACAAAAACTAAATAAGCAGGAGAAATGTCAATCATGTAAAGAGATTAAAATAGGAGGCAAGGAAGAAATAAAAATGATACGTGTAAAGTGATGTAGAAATTTAAGATATTCTCAGTATGACCTGAAAGCAAAATTTTTAATTCCATTTTTTGGTAGGAATGCTGGCACTGAAGAACAAACACCAGGTGAGTAAGAGGATAAAGGTATGGAGTAGAAAGCAACAGTTATAAGCTGAAGCATAATTCAGAGTAAAGTATATGAATTGAAAACTCTGAAAAAAAATCATTAAGCAAACGTTGGAAGCTTATTGAAAAGGTGTGACATAGAATTAATAGAATTTAGCAAATATAACACCCATATTGGATGTAGTGGACAGCGATCCAGATGAAAGAAAGCTACTACAATAGTAGCATGCAAAGCATTAAAGGAATTTGAAGGTAAGAATAACTAAACATGGAAGCTAAAAGGATATGAGAGTATGCCAAGAATTTAACAAAAGAATGTGGTAAATGAACATCATATCTTCCTTTCATAGAATCATGGAATCTTATCAGCTGGAAGAGACCTAGAAGATCGAGTCCAGCCTTTGTTCCAGCCCTATCGACCTACTAAACAATTCCCCAAACACAACATCCACCTGTCTCTTAAACACCTCCAGGGACAGTGACTCAGCCACCTCCCTGGGCAGCCTGTTCCAATGCCTGATAACCCTTTCAGTATAGAAATTCTTCCTAATATCTAACCTGAACCTTCCCTGGTGCAATTTAAATCCAGTTCCCCTTGTCCTGGCACTCTCTTTGACTAATGCAAATATTTTAATAGACAATGTAAATGTGTTAGACCACATTTTCTTGGGCTTCAGTAAAGCATTTGAAGCAAAGCTAAAGGAAAACTAGTTAAAACAGAGAGCATCATGATTAGAAGTAGAAATACAGGGAGAACAAGGGGATAATAATAAAGAAGATCACTACAGAATATGCTAAGAAAAGAACTGAAGACCTTCAGGGACTGGCTGTGTCATGAAATCTTCCTTCTTTAGTAATTTAACTAAAGATTTAGGCAAAAAACACTAACTCAGAGGCACTGTCTATACACAAGAAGGTAATCCTATAAAAGAAATAGAGTGAGACTACAAAATTCAAAATTTAATACTTTCAGGAGACTGACTTGATTCCTTAGTCAAAATCCTTCTAAGACTCTTCAGAGACTCTGCCAAAAAAAGGCATTTTCTTTACCATTATTGAGATTTCCCAATACGTCAGATACAGCTCTAGAAATCTTCCTTATGTTGCACCAGATGCAAGACACAGTATGACTGTCTGTCTTTTTGTTCTCATGAGAACAGAGCTTCTATTCTGTCAACTCCGCTTAAACAACACACTTGGTGTCCAGAAAGCTGAATGCTTCATTTTAAAGATAACAAAAAAAGCAACTAACAGACAAACTTACGAAAGATACCATAGTAAACCATACTGTTCCTTTCCAGCTGATGTTCTGAGTCTATTGCTCACAGTCTCTTCTGAATCCTTGGTTCATTAACTGTTCCGTTAAGCAATCCAAACAAAGAATTCAGTACCCTGATGGACGTCTTTTCAGATGGTGTTTATTAAATAGATGTGATCATAAAAATATTATACAGCCCTTGACGTGGGCCCACGTATCTCCTAGGCAAGCATGTTAAAAAATTAACAGTGATTTTTATTACTTATCGACAAGAAAACATCAAGGATATGCATGAGAAAATTAAAATCTTCATCATCTTCTGTTTTTCTTATTATCTTCAGCTAATTTTATTGTCTTTCTAGATATGTTAGGATGGATGAATCCCTTCTGGATGCATAAATTCGTTTCTATCGTCTGTAGAGAAGGTCTACACAATTTGACCTGCAGATGACTCAAGTCAAGTAAAAATTAGTCCTAGCCTAAAGGTCCCAGAAGTAATAATCTGAAATGTATGTTCTTTATGGGGCTATTTCAGACAGCTGTCTTTGGTCTAACTTTAATTCCTTTTCTCCAGTCAATCAAGATTCTCATTCATTTATGTATATGCCTCTAAAAATAATTTAAACCAATTGAACTTAGCATTTTCACCCCTTTGGAACCCTTTCTTCATTGTTTCAGGTTTTTTTTAAAAAAAAGAAAATATAGGAAAAAGGGAAAGAATTTATTGTAGGATCAAAGTCACAACTAAAAGACAAAATTCAAAATGTTGTCTAGCAAACCTTTAATGCAACCATATGCGTTAACATTGTATATTTTTTACTTTACCTTATTACCAAAAAAAGCTGATATGACTAATAAAATGGCAGATAATATGTTGATTTTGATAGAAATGCCTTATTAAATAGTGACTTTCACTTGAAACTTTAATATACCTATCATTTGCTTTCTGGTGGGAACAAGCCACGGAGTAGGAATAAGAGCAGGCTTCATTACAACTGCCAATCCATCTTTATTAAAGTTTCTGCTGTTACTAATCCTCATCCACAGAGTAAATTAGCTTCTCCATAAAAGTTAGCAACATGAAAATATTTGGCAGCACTGCAAGAAAGAGGCTTTAAATGCTAATTTGCTTGTAGGGACTGCTTACTTGGGTACTAAATCTGAAAAGAGCACAACATACATATGTGATCATATAGAGCTGTGTGGGAAAAAAAAGTGTTGATATTGCTGGACTGACCTGCCTTTAACAGATGAGAGTAGATACTTAAGTAGAGTATTAGGCAATCAATGGATCTAAATTGGCCTAGACTGCAGCACGCAGCTGTGCAAATGAGCCATAATTTATAGCTCCTAATGAAACTTTCTTTAAGTTTATTACGAGAAATTTGCAGTGATACAAATGCTTGCTGGTGTTTTGGTAGGAGGACAATGAATGCCAAACACCTATGTCTTTAACTTATACATTCCTCTAGTAGTAACTTTACAGCTGAGTCACTTTTACAATTTTAGAATAGGCAAGGAAAAATCACTATATTTTGTAATGCTACAAAATTGTCCTCAGTAAAGAATCTGAGTTATCAGTCTCAAGGAAGCTCATAAACTGACATCTTCTTATGGTGTTCTACACTGACAAGAGAGCAAGAAGAGGCCCTGACTAAATCCAGCTACAGAAAACAGCTCTACAAACATTTAATATATGACTATGCAAGGTAAACCATTATGATCAATACTTTCATACTAGTAGATTTTTAATTCTTTTACTCCAACAAAATTCTTAGCACTGTGTAGCTCCTTAAATCAAGTTTTTGCTGTTAGAAAAAGTCTCTGTACTGACCTTTAGGATTTCTATGGACTTGCTTCAGTCTGGGCAGATTCTAGCATGTTTCAGCTGTTATAGCAATTGTCTAGAAAATTGTTATTGCCTAAATTGTCTTTCCTTTGTAGCAACAGTGAGTAGTTATTCTGTGTGGACTGACCTGTGGTATGAGAGAGTGCAGACACAGGTCCCAGGCTGTAACATTGAAAAATAACCAGAGTTCCTTAGGTAACGTAAGTCAGATTTAGCTTATGAAAAGGAGTAGTTCTGCATTCCGCAGAACTTCGGTGTGTTCCCCTTATTTAGTGCATTACACTACTTTCAGTAGCAACCAAGGCTTTCTAAAAATTAACCTTTTTTCTTTTTTCAAAAATTAATCTTTGTTTGTTTGTTTGTTTGTTTCTGTACTAGAGGTGATTTTTTTCATTTATATAACTTATGGTGCCAGCAATAGGACATGAAGAAATGGAATGAAGCTGCATCAAGGGAAGCTCAGACTGGACATTAGCAAAAGTGAGAGGGTGGTCAGTCACTGGAATACGCTCCCCAAGGAAGTGGTCACAACACCAAGACTCTCAGAGTTCAAGGAGTGTCTGGATGACATTCTTGGTCATATGGTGTAGTTTTATGTAGCCCTATGAGGAGCAGGGAGACTTGATGACTTTTATAGAATCAAGAGAATGTGTTGGGTTGATGTTTAGACACCATCTAGTCCAGCCGCCCTGCAGTGAGCAGGGACGTCTTTAACTAGGTCAGGCTGCTCAGAGCCCCATCCAGCCTGACCTTGGCCTCCAGGGATGGGACCTCCACCATCTCTCTGGACAACCTATTCCAGTATTTCACCCAGCTCATAGTAAAGAACTTATTCCTAATGTCTAATCTAAATCTGCCCTGTCTTCGAACTCAAGACATTCTCTGATTCAATGACTGTAAAATGACAGGAAGCTGTCTTCACTAGTTCCAATTAATTCAAAAGTTCTGCTGGGCAGAGTTCGTACTGTATTGGTATTGTCTATTCTCTTCATAACCAGATAAACCAGCTAATACACACAAGAGATTCTTTATTGTTGGCTCACTCTTATTCACTAAAAAAAGCAGTTGTGTATCCATTTCTGATCTCAACATCATTGTAGCTTTGGTCAACCTGGTATTTTACAGATTAAGCATAAACCCTCAGGGAACCATGATCTGTGAATCAGTTAAATTTTGTTGCTATTTTTCCACATAATCCATTGAACAGAAATATCAGTTAATTTAGGAGTTCTAGTTAAATTGTTCTCATAGGAAAACTGCACAGAACTCAAAAATTATATTTATGTCTGAGGTGGGTGGAAGGTGAACCTCCCTTCCTAACAACCCAACTAGTTTCTATGTCTGGAAACTAATTGTGAAGCCATTGGATTTTTCCCCAAAATCAATAAATAAACACTATATATCAACTCACTCCCTAACCAAAATAATTTCTGTTTTTACAAAAGAGGATTCTGTTTTTCTCACACAGTCAATCAGTTCAGCTTGCAGGATACATCACTTCTTCCTTAAGATCAAATCAATGTTTATGTCTCAGTTGTTTGACTTTAAGTGAGTCTTGATTCGATGAATGCAAAGAAAAGAAATTACATTAATTCAGAACTGATTACATGGACGGAAGAATTATTCACTATTAATAACGAAGTAGTTGGTCCAGTGTGTTGCCTCTGGCAATTCTGTCTCACAGACAAATATGAAGAGTTTTACAATTTGTTCTGTAGCTCTGTGGCACAAAATGATTTGCTTATTTCTGATATATACCTAGCTTATTTTCTTTACTTTTCTGTAAAAATGTAGCACGTATTTATTTTATTTTCTGTAACTTTTTTTTTCATTATGCAACTACATGTTGTTTTCTGGGTTTATACTTTCTTTTCCAGCCCTAAAGGTTCTCCTGTACCTTCACTGAATAACTTAGTTTTGCAATCGCTCATTCTAAGAAGCGAGTCCCTTATGTTCCGTCATCTGCCATCATGTGTTACAACCTGTTCACTGCCAGGTGGTTTGGGGATAAGACTGTAACTGAGAAGTGTTTGATAGTCTCAGGACACTTGTATTACATCTCCTTACCTGCAGGGTGTTTTCCACTGGATGATACTTAAATTCTATACCCTTTGAAACTGAATGCCATGAAAGATTTTAAGGCATCAGGATGGGGAGGAATGAGATGCCTAATTCATGTCATTTATGTGATAGCAGTGCCCAGGGGATCCGATCAGGATGAGGTCCTACTTGCTTTGATGATATGCAAATGTAGATACTCCTACAGAAACCACATATAAGCACATTAACAGGCTAAGGACTAAAGCTGCTCTTTCAACACTAATCCAAACTATATTAATCTTCACACAAGTCCTAGCAAGCATTATTTCCTGTTACATGCTACACCACAGCCTCACGTTTGTTCTTTTGCTGGGTAGAGAAAGGCCCTCCAGGTTTTTACTCGATGCCATCTGAAGCAAGAATGCCTGACACAGCAAACGAGAAAAGATATGTGCCACCTGAGAGCTGAAAGAAAATTAAATCTGTACAAGTTACTTGATGAAAATATCTAATGATTCAAAATAAGGAAGCTGACTAGTCAATTGGATCATTCTAGACAAGTACTACACCCACACATTAAACCTGTCATGTTCCCAAGAAAAAAACCTATCAGTTGCTTGTGATGATCTCCAGTATCAGAAAAGAAGAAAAAAAAAAGAAAATACTGCTTAGCAGTATGGAGCAGAGTATGGAACAGAGTTACAGAAAAATTGTTTGAGTTTGAATGAGTCCAGTGCAACTAGGAATGAGGCTACAGTGCCCTGCTGCCAAGCGATCTCCCTAAACCTGGGCTCCAGTATCGCTGAATTCTTGCTGGCTTAATATGGTTGTTTTTACAAGAACATCTTCAGTGGAAGGGCCCAAGAAAATGCCTTTGAGAAGCTCGGTAACCTGGTGATTACAGCTCTCTCTAGGAAGTAGGTGGTACGTATCCAGATCTGTCAGAAAAAGAAGGATTTTGAGCCTAGATGTCTCGTATTCTCCATAAGTGATGTAACAAAAATCAAGTGAGACAAACAGCTCTGGCCCTTCATCAGCCTTAAAGGGTTTTCTGTGGGGACAGACTTGCTTAGGCCACAACTACCACATAAAGTGACTGACACAATTAGATTGAAAAATGTACGGTTCAACTCCTGTGCTCCATAATGTGCTGCAGGCTGGTTGTACGCCTGACCTCTTACGCTGCCCTGGCCATGCTCAGCATCAGAAATACCAACTGCCTTGTATAGTTAGCTGTGAGGTTTGCAAATGCACAGCTAGACCACTGAAAGAGACACTTGGAAGTAGTCCCAGATGCTTAATAAATGTAACAAAATTTGGCATTTTTATGTTAAAAGCTGTGGGAGTGACTGCAGTGACTCTTCCTATGAAGGCACACCTCTGGCCCTTCGTTTCAAACTTAACGTCATGTCCCAGTAAATCTTTCCTTCTGTTGAGACAGGGAATGCAGGATCTGGTAAACCAGCTCATGGAAAATGTTTACTGTTTACATAAAAACAACTCATCCTTCTTCCTCTGAAAATGCAAACAGGAAGGCTCTGAAAACAGTACAGGGAATAAACAGGCAAGCTTGGAAACATTTCTCTATCCATTTCTGCATATAGGTCTGGTATTTTCTTAGCAAAAGATTCAGTATAGACTGTATTTAAAAAAACAACTATTATCAAGAACCATTAATATGAAGGCTTGAAGATACAACGTTGAAAAAAATGCCATTTTAATGTGACTTATAAGAAAGCCAGGGCATTTTAGCATCTTCCCTACATTTAAGCAAAGGGATTCGGGAGCAATTCCCAGCTCGCAGGTCCCTGGCTGGGTTACAGTTTCCTCTGGGAATCAAGTCAAGCAGAAATCATCTCCCCCACAGAAAAGAAACCAGGCAGCAAAGGACCCGCTCCAGCATGTCCCCAAACATGGGGACAACAAAATCTATGTATGGGCTCTGACTCCTCAGGCTGGAACTCTGCTTGCAGGCTACTGTGGTTATACCTGCCAGCTCACTCCATGTTAAAGCTACCTGGAGCATAAAATCTCTTGAGGAGGGATTGACTCATCCCACACTGGAGTTACGAAGAATATTTTTACCCGGTTCACAAGAAACAGCATGTCTGTGCCAAAACAGAAAGCATTTTACCTGGAGTTGCATGACCCCTAAAGATGGCCTCTGTTTCTGCCCCAATATTTCAGAAGAAGCAAGAGTCCCTTTTGGTCATTCTCATTGTGAGTCATTAATGACACAGGATTTATCATATTATATAGTCTTGCAGCTTCTATCTTCACTATGGAGGCAGACAGTATGTGGCTGTTTACTCCTCAAACACAGAGGAAGTGAGGCTAATTATGTCACTGTGATTTTTTAAAAATAGATATTTTACATCTGCATTGTTTTCAGTAACAAATTGTGTTGCCGGAAGTAATACTAAGAACTGTTTTGATTATATCATCTCACCAAAATTTAGCCTACCTATTTCAAGCCTAAACGCATCTGTGCCACCTACGCAGCCGCGGTTGTTGTAAGGTGTGTGTGTGGAGGGGGAGAGTGGGGTGTGGAATTACAGCTCCATCACCTTGTAGCCTGATCTGCAGTGTTGGATGATTTAATCTGCCCATGTATTTCCATGTGGGTTCAAATCTGCGAGTCTCACATATTTGTCGAAGTTAGCTTGATATTGCTTGCTCCTGGGATTTTTTGCTTTTATGTGTCTTCCCTTTTAAGGATCACAGGACTGGTGGAGTTTACTGGTAATGACATTGCCGCAGTTTGTTCCTATCCTGCCCCTCAAAGTCTGCATTCCTTACATTCATTAAACTTCTACCCTGTCTCAAAGTAGCTTGTTTACCCAAATGCTTTACTTCTGAGAAGTGTATTTGTAGGCTGGATTTCTTTCCTTCTGGCTGTTTTTTGAACTCATTCTCTCAAACCTGGCATTGTAAAATTGGCACAGCAGTCGCCACCATAAGTACTCTGTAGTAAAATATATGAGAGGAAGTAAAACAAGTCACAGTTTCACATAGCCCTTCATCTTTGTCTAGTGCTAACATCTAGTGGTTCCATTATAGGAGGATGGCTGGGCTGTTTTGTGATTCAGTATTGGCAGTTAGTGTTGACGCATACTGAGCTTGTAAATCTCTGACCTTCAGTAAACACAGGGGAAATGGTAAACTGCAGATAACTATGACGTAATACTGATGATGTCCTTTGCTCCTGCTTATTTGTCTGTAATTTTGGAGGAATTCTTAAATTTGTGTTCCCTTGGCTCATCTCCCCATATTAGATGGTATTTCTGATAAGAGAGGTTAAAGTAAACTTCTTATAATACAGCTGTCTATAAAAAATAGGGTTATAAAATGTGGAGAGAGAGATTGGTGATAATTCTAGAAACATACTGTCCTGATTCAGGTTGACCTGAATATTGTGTCTAGTTCTGGTCACACAGTCTTACAAAGCAGATAGCAAGAATCAAAGGCTGCCCAGTCTGTCAGGAGAATTAAAAAATACTGCTCACATCAAAGGGCAAAAAATTGTAAGTTCGGTTTTAAAGTTAAAATGAGTAAGAGATCTGTTAAAGACACACAAACAAGCAACTTAGAGACGGTATTTACTCTGTTTCTCAAAATAAGAACAGCAACATATTCTGTGAATAAGGACAATAGTTTAAAAACAATAATAGGTGCGGAGTTTACTGTATTATTTTAAATCTGAGATTCATGTGAGAATGTTCATGCTACGAATGCCTGTATCTATGCAAGAAAGAACTAAAGAAAAACAATGCAAAAGTCAGCAGCTCTTGAAATACTCCATGTCAGGAGTTTGTTTACTTCTTTTTTCCATCAATGATAGAGAAGAAGAGAACAGTCTAAGACGGTCTCTGATTCGGACAGCTGGGCAATTCTGATGTTCTGCAAATGTAACCATTAGATCCAAGGAGAAATTTCAAACTTTAAAGACGTGTCAACATGATGCAAGTCATTGCTTGGAGTGCCATGAAAAATCCAATGCAGAAAGATCTGAGTGGAGCAAGAGGAGCCATAAAAAATTAAAATTTCCGGTGTTTATGTAAGGCTGTGTGCTCAGTACCGGTTTGTTTGAGCCTGAACTTTCAACAAGTATTTTCCCTTTGGAGTTTGATGATTGTGCAGCCTCACACAGGAATAAGTGAGCCCACATCCGATATTTACTTCTTGACTCAGTTTCAGAGAGAGTAACTCATGCTCTAAGTCTCACGAACATAACCCAGAAAATTTCTGAACACGAAGCTGTGAGCTCTGTGCTTCCTCCTTGGCACTGGGCAGAAAGCCGCTGAAGGGCTTCTGTTGTACTTTGGTGGAAATGTTTGTATGGTACCAAACTGAGGTGCTCTTCCAAAACAACACATGTATGTTATTACCATCTTGTCTCAAGTTATTAGTAAACTTGAGACCACTTGTACGGGAAGAATAAGTTTTCCAAGTAGTCTACAAAGCAGCTGTTATCTGAGCAATTCCTTCCTGAACCAAAACCAAGTGAAGTCAATGTTGAGATTTCTGTTTTGTCTTAATTTTGGTTCAGACCCTAGCAAAGGCTTCTTATTGATTATTTCTTTCTCAGTTCTCACACTTTTGATGCTAATAGTTCTACAAATTAGAAATGAACTGATATGATCACTTGCCTTATGTTTCCCACTACCTTCTGATTCTCTTGTTATAGGTTTATATCTTCCTGTTACATCACTATGCTGCCACTTCACTTTTTTGTGTGACTGTAGGTAGAACTGGGTTCATTTTATTTCCAAGAAAATTTATTTGCACGCTGATTTTCAGTGAAGCTTATATGCACCATGATTCCCAACAGAGTTGTAGACAGGACACTTTTGCAGTATTTATGAGAGCCTCATTTAGTTTTTGCTTCTCTTAATTTTGAATTGACCTCAGCTGGAAATCTATTCTCGTGTGCAAGCTACTTTTGAGATCGAAGGTCATAATGAAGCTTCATTCCCTTTAGTTTTGGAGCAGAATATCCACATGTTCCCAAAGCATTTTATCAATAAACACTGCTAAATTATTAGTGCGACAGGCCCAAATTTTCCATGAGAAAGAGTCCTTGGATTATTCCTGGAAACTACAGCTGAATTGCCCAGCCACCAGCTAAGTCTCTGATACAGGCTACATTGAGGCATAAATCAACTTTGCCTCTAGGTGGAATCATACAAACTGTTTTCTTCTATGTTTTTCCCAGCAGGGAGTAATCTAACAGGCTGAGACTAGTAGATCAAAATATGCAGCCAGAAGGAGAGCATGCATTTTACCAAGCTCAGTTATTCCACTTGCCTGGCCACATCCTCACCGCCCTGGTGAGGCACTTCACCAGGCTGTCCCTTATTGAAGATGCCCTCCATGGCACTGCAGGCATCTTCCAACTCTCCTGGGGTAGCCAGACTGCAGTTTGCCTCAGGAGACCTCAAACATGACAAATTATCTCATTATCTCAATTATCTGTCACTTGCCCATTACCAAGCTTTTCTTGTATGATTTTTTTGTTGTTATCCACCCCTGTGCAATAGCAAAGGAACACATAATTTGGACCAGGGGTAGGTTTTCTAACTTATAAACTTCCTATAGCCAAGACACATCTGTGCCAGAACCTGGAGGCCTGGAGAGAGTTAGACATCTGGCTTCAAACCTCTCAGCCTTGGCTCCTGTGAGAGGTGACACCTTCTCCTTCCCTAGAGATTCACAGCATATCCCAAATTTTCTGTGAGACCTGCTCATAGGCCTGCATATCTTCTTCTGTTGAGTTACTCTACAGGCCCAATCCAGAATGAACCTCAAGAGTACCCAGAGCCATAGCTAGTGGTAAATGTGGAGGGAAGATAATTGTCTGGCCAGTGTGAATGGAGAAGAAGAGAAACCTTGTGGAGCTAAGCCCTTCCCTGGATCATTAGTCATAATGCAAGAAGCAAGCATCAAATAATATTCTTTTGAGCCCTTACAATAACAAGATTGTACCAATTTAATTGTTTATAATATTAACAATTTAACATACTATTTTAACATTGATAACCTTCAGTTGGCCCTATGGAAGGGCACTTTCTTCACCTTCATGTCCTTGACAGCAGCAGGAACCACTGTCATGAAGGACTTTATCTCCTGATTCACCTGGAAAGAGTCTGGCACCATTAATTTAAAGTATATGCACAGTTTGCCTTGACTACTGGGACCATGCAGTCCTGGTTTTCTCCTGAGTCCACCTAAATTTTCTTGGTCTCTCTGCTAACAGCACTGACTCCACCAGTCAAAGCTATAGTTGCCCATGTCCTTCCTGTCTGAGACTAAGAGCTGTCTGTGTGGACCACTCAGGGAACACTAGCAAACAGCACAGGCAAAAGTACCCCTAAAGTGGACCTTCACCCAAATACACCTACTCACGTGTGCTCTCTCTCTAGCGCTCGTTAGGCGCAGGGCTGTTCCTGTGTGGCAGACATTTACAGTGCTTGAATTTCTTACCCCTCTCAGGATGAGGCACAATGGGGGACATGACTTCGGAGACAGCCCAGGTCATGGGATCTGAGTCTGAAAAGGACATTTGTTAGATAAACAGATAGTAGGAAGGACACTGTGAACTCCAGACACAGATGGTTCCCAACAGAATCCTGCAGGTTCCTCTGAGGGTAGCAGGGTCCAAAGAGAGATACATCATTTTGTGTTCCTGTGAAGAATATATGCAGACAATACAAGTCATGCAAATACAAAAAGGAATTTTTATTACTCTCTTCCTAGGGTGGCAGTCCTTGTAATGGTGAACTTAGAGAGCTCCATAATAATGTCATGTGGGCTGAAGAAAGCAACATTTGACCCTGGAAAATGTCCATCTGCCTATTTTAAGAAGAGAAGAACAGGGTCATGCAATGCCCAGCAGAAACTACACGGTATGGATGGGACCATTCTCAGGACACTGCTCCATAAGCTTCCTACTGCCTGTTGGTGGGACACTGGTGTATTCTGTTGAAACTGTAAAGATACAACTGAGTGGCTCACTCAGATACACACAGAACTGCATCATCCTGTACTATTATGGCAATAGGAAATTCATGTAAATAACAAAGCAATCCTGGTTCTATTCTGCCTGGAAAGATTTTTCTTAGAGCAAAATGCTCCCTCATCTATTTTCTATGAGGAAGACAGGGGCAGAGCACAGTCTCTGTAGCACGGTGTAGCTGAAACAACTGCCAGAGGTACTCCTGAGCAACACTGAGTGGAAATTCAATCTGCAGTACGTAATCTAAAGGCTGTGACTAAAAGGGATGTGTAAACCACATAATGACCATGCTAGGTAGGAAAGAGGAAGATTTCCAGGCCAGACAATCTCTGTGGGTGTTGTACTCTCTGCATCATGTTAGAGAGAACTGATGTGTCTTCCCTGAAATTGTTTTTCATCAGAAATGGCAGAATCAAAAATGGAGGTGGACTCATAAGTGTGTGCAGAAACCCCACTTTGTACAAAAAAAACTCCACAACAATTGGCAGGAAGGCTTGATCTTATACCTCTATCCTTTCTGATTAGTAGGTAATGAGTCTTTCCAAAGAGTACTGTTTAATTATCTTTGTGTAACGAGGAAACATCTCCAGTGGGACAGATGGAAAGAAACTCACCATGATATAAGTGAATATACAATTCTTTGACCTAGAAGACTGAAGGTTGAGGTCTAGACCCTTGTGTAAATAACTCTGGGTAAAAAATTGAAACAAGGTATTCTTCCCCTCAGACCCAGTAAGTATGCTGATTGATCGTATTGCTACAGGCTATCCCAGAGGACAAATTTTTTTCCATTAAACATTTCCAAGATTTCTTGTTTCTTTCTATTGTGAACAGTAAAGATGTTCAACAGTCTCCAAAGTATTTTCAGGATAGGAAAGTGAATTTCTGCTTAGCTCAAAATGTTCAGTAATTTTACTGATCTGGACAGTATTAGGAATTCAAAATCCAAGACCGTATTCTTAATATGTAAAATATTTACAGGCCTGGAAATACTAGCTTGGAATGAACTGTGAAAGGCTTATAAATTGTCCTTAGTTCTTCCAAGTAGATGTGATGACATACTTGGTATTTCAGACACCTTTGATTATATCTGTGCTGTTTCACTTGGATTCTTTGCACCTCGTATTTTTCTCGGCTTTTGCCTTATTTCCATATTCTGTAGTGTCATTTTCTCAGAAATCCACTTGTAGCCTGAAAGGCCTTTACGTTTCCAAGAAATAGCAATATGTCCGTGTATGTGTGTGTAATTGTCTGATGAATGGAGTTAAACTAAGAGATTGCATTATTCTTAGGACTATTCACGGAGTTACTATTTCAAGTGTATTGCACTAATGTTGAGAAAATGACTGTCAATAAACTGAAAAATTAATGGCTTTGACATTGATTATATCTAGAGGTTTCCTAAACATTTTAATATCTTAACTAGTTACTCAGAGATCCACATTTCAACAGAGTATAATAATTAAATTCTACTTACTAGTGTTGTTTTTTAAATATATTTACCAAATGTATGAATTTGCTGTAGTTAGCTGCAGCTTCCTCACCCACCGCATAGTATTTGGTTCTGTGCAGATCCTCTAAGGAGCACAGTTGTCACTGCCATCTAGTGTCCTCACAGCAGGTTTCTGAAGATCATGCTGAGAGAAAAAATTGTTTTCATGATAAGATTGAATTCCTTCTCTAGTTTCTTAACTAATAGTAAATCTTGTCTAACTCACAGTGTTTGTTGCCCTTCCAACGTATTAATTAATTTAGATGAGAGGTGTCTATTTTCTTACTTTGGAAAGTTTAAATGATGTTTACTCTCTTCTTTTTCTCCTGGAATGTATCCTCTAAGGTCTACTTGTTCAGGTTCATGTAACCTGAAACTACTCCTGAGGAGCACCTGAAAGATTCCCTGTCTTATCATTTTTCTGACTCCAAATGATCATTTTTTGCAGAGACCAAAATGGATATAAAAGGCATATTAATCAACATGTATTGTTAGGTGGATCTGAGTACTTCCACATAAAAACTAGAGACCTGATGAGAAGTTTTTAGTTCTGCTTATATCACATACTGGTAGACAGCTGTCTCAGTCTCTTGGGGTTCTTTCCTCTCTCACAACATATAGGTGACAGCAATCAGTTCAGTCTCTGTCTCAGGAAAAGGACTCTTTCCAATACTTGATGGTCTTAGGAGATACCCAGTATGGATCCCCACCAGGTACTTGTGCAATGTTGTTCTCAAGAGATGGCAGTCAAGTTCCTGCAGACACTTTTCCTTTCTGGCTGATGGCAGCATCAGGGGCCTCTGGCTCAGACCACAGCCTTCCACCTCCACAGCACAAGCATTTTAGTTTTCCATTTTTCCTTCACGAAATGCCAGGAACTGACAGCCTGGTACTTTTCCCGGCTGAGCTAGAGCTAAACCGCAGAGCAGCGCGTGTCTCTCGCTGGGGATGCAGGCGCATGAGCTGGAGCCGTCCTTGGACTTGTGCCGAAGGCTGCTTCCAGTCAGTCAGCTGAGGGGCAAGCAGGAATCTGTTTAGGCTAGAGAGCAGCTGGATGTGATCATGATGAAGCCTTCTGAAGACTCAGCTTCCTATGCAGCACCTTTTCCCCTGCCAAACGGTCAATGTTAACGGAGATAGGAAAGACACTCGTTGACGTCTCCTTGCTTCCCTGTCCACTTCTGCATTCCCTGCTCCAGTGAGGCTCAGGTCAGACCTCTGAAATGCAGAGCACTCAGACTCAACAATCAGCCCTTATGGAAGACTCATTATTTTGGCGCAACTTTTCACCAATTCTTCATGCTGAGAATAATGAGGGCTAAGGTTGCATGTCCAGACCGTTATTTCCCTGCAGAGTACTTAAGCTAAACTGAAGCCTAATACCAAACATTATTTTTTCAGGCACTCCATGTCTGTCAAAAATGGTTTTAGATATAAATGAACCAATTTCTCTTTATTATGCATAAAGAATTGTATTGACTTTTTCCCTAACAGTTCTATGTATAACTGGACTTTGATTTTAGTCCACTTTAAGTTTTTCTTGCATTTCTTTTAAGCATATTGAGGTCTGCAATTCATTAATTCACAGTTTTACAGTCAGAAAAGATCACTAAATCATAGAATCATAGAATTGTTTATGGTGATAAAGACCTTTAAGATCATCGAGCCCAACAGCCTAGCAATATCAGGTCCACTACTAAATCACGTCCCTGAGCACCACATCTACATGTCTTTTGAATACCCCAAGGGATGGTAATTCCACCACTTCTCTGAGCAGTCTATTCCAGTGCTTGACAACTCCTTCTGTGAAGAAACTTTTCCTACTATCCAATCTCAACCTCCCCTGACACAACTTGAGGCCATTTCCCCTTGTTTTATCACTTGTTACATTGGAGAAGAGAGGAACCCCGTGTCACTATAAACTCCTTTCAGAAAGTTGCAGAAAGCGAGAAGGTCTCCCCTCAGGATCTTTTTCTCCAGGCTAAAGAACTCCAGATTCCTCAGCAGCTCCTCATAAGACTAAATACTCCAGACCCTTCACCAGCTTTGTTGCCCTTCTCAGGACATACTCCAGCCCCTCAATGTCCCTTTTGGAGTGAGGGGCCCAAAAATGAACACAGGATTCCAGATGCAGCCTCAACTGTGCAGAGTACAGGCGGACAATCACTTCCCTACTGCTGGCCACACTATATTTGATACAGGCCAGGATGTTGTTGGCCTTCTTGGCCACCTGGGCACACTGCTGGCTCATGTTCGGCTGGCTGGTCAACCACC
>NW_009709599.1:21508-25436 GCF_000703405.1 Apaloderma vittatum
TAGCGTTGTCTGGGTTGCTGTGACCCAAGTGCAGGACTTGGCACTTGGCCCCATGTTGATGGTGAGGGCTGGGCCAGCTACTAAATGCTGACAGATGCTTCCTAACTCCTCTTTCTTCCCAAAGAGGAAGGGAAAGGGAATAAGGCAGAGAGATTCTTGGAAAATAACACTAAAACAGATTTAATAAAAATAATAATAGTAATGATAAGGAAACAATGAAACTAATGAAATATATGCAAATATTTACAAAAGTGATATCAAAGCTGACTCCCTGCCCTCCCCTTCTCTGTTGATACCAATCGCCACTGATGATGCAGAGCACGTGGCGCTGGGGAAGCCTCAGGCTCAGCAGCAAAGGGGAGCTGGATTCAGAAACTCAGGATCAGGATTAAAGGCAGAAGACTGGACAGAGTTCTCCTAGAATGCTGGCCATTGAAGAAAAGACCTTAACACCTGTGACCCCTCAGCTTTATGCAGAATATGACATATATTGAACAGAATGCTCTTTCTGAGCACCTGTCCTGTCTGTTACTCACTAGAGGTGCCACGTTTTGCTTCTTTGTAACCCCTCTTACTTCCCAGCACCCCCAGCGTGGCACACAAGAGCCAGCGGTGGCCTTGGTCACTACAGGAGTAAGTATCAGCAAGAGCCTTTCTGCATCCCAGTCCCAGGCAGTAACTGTGAACATCAGATGTTATCACTGCTGGTAGCACACACTGTCTGCAGAAACACGCTGCTGACTTCAGAAAGTGCAGCCTCTTAGAAGGGACTGAGCTGGAAAGTAAAATCACTGAACAGCATTGGTTCCGTTTTAGCTCAAGCCAGGACACCTTGTCGAACCTCATATCTGTCAGGTTACCTTGACTGACCATCTACATTGTGTTAAGTTACAGAATTAAAGTCACCTAATCCCCCAGCAGTTAAGCCCGGCTAGTTATGCCTGTTTAAAGGTATTCATTGTTGATGGAATTTGCTTGGCAGGCCTGGCTGATTGATTGACTTAGGTTTTTAGCTTAGGTTTTGAGGCAGCAGAACAGGACAGTGTAGATTCAATTGTTTATTAATATTTAAGATTCAAATCAACGTGAAATTGAATTTCACAGTATTTCTTAAGATTTCCTCATGCTTTCTGTAATGATAAGGACTAATTCCAACTTAGTTCTTATTCTGCAGATTTAAGGTGTCTTTCCTTTTTCCTCTTTTTCTGTCTTTGCCCTCCTCTCTTTTCTAAGAAATTCATTTTCCCAGGGGGAAAAAAAAGGAGACATTTTTAAATAGAGGTGAAAAATTTAATGAGTAAAATGCACAGGTTAGGGTAGCTGATTTCTTTTATCCAATAGCTCTGTCTTGCTTTTACGACATATATCATGAGAATTTTTAATTTAAGTAATTTTACAATGCCATTTTACTCCTCCAGTTTATTTAATATTGTTTTTACACTGAAAAATAATCACAGTCTCACATCACTTGCATTGATTAAAAAGAAGAAAAAAAAACAGAAAAAGCTTTACATGGTACTGAAACAATTGATACAGATATTAATAGTGACCAACATGAAAAAAAAAATATATTCTTCTGAATATTTGGATTTGGATGTTCAGGTTCTTTGCTGGCACAGCTAGCCAAAACCTCTAAAAATATCAGTCGAACTACTTCAGTTTATGTCAGCTGAAAATATGGGCTGTCTTACAAGATGTAGCTTCATGCAAAGTTTTAACCTCTGTGATTCTCTTGTTGCTATTTCTCTCCGGTTTACCCATTATCACACAGGCTGATAATTTCTTCAGGGAATACTTTTCCCTTTCCCTGTTTTTCTGGCTGTGTTGGAATGACATCTCAGTGCTTCTATATCTTCTCCTTGTTCCAAAGATGACATAAGCATCCTTTTCTAGAGGGACATTCCCTTTCAAATGGGGATACATTTAAAATACCTTTGTATTCTTTAAGTTCAGTGCTGCAGCCTGGTGTTATCCTGCTCGGGGCATCACCATGCAGTCCTGACTCTGCCATTGCACATCTGAATTCCTAGTAGGTTAACCGGAATTTCACAAAGAGCTGAAGAATCAGTTTAAAAATATAACACTCCTGGGCTTATCGGTTCTGTTTCTTAGAACATGCTAGGAGATCCTTCAAAGATGCTAGACATGCTCAGATTACGGGTTTTAATATTGCTCATGATCATCCAGGATGTATCTAGTACCTCACTTTAATATTAGACAAACTTTAATGAGTGTAATGCCCCCTGAAATGTTAGCGATTTCTTCTTTTTCTTTCCTATTAAGTTAATTCAGTCCCAGACTGACATGCAGCTATATAATTCCATATATACAGTATATATCTAGTGACAGGTAGCCAGTGCTTGTTCACAGGACCTTGCTGTCCTCTAACAAACCTGTACGCCCATATTATTATTTCCATGTAATACAAGCTGCTCTGCAGCCTATGACATGGCACTTAGCTGTAATTAGCACCAAAATAGGGAGTTAGTATGCAGGACCCGAACAATTCTTTTGCTCCAGATGCTGTATTCAAACTGCAGTGGTCCATTGAAGAAGTAGAGATAACCTAAGGAAGAGAGAAGTTAAAATTAATTAACTCTGAGAAAAGTGTGTTGTACACATTAAAATTATCCTTCAAATAAACATTATCTGTTTCATTTAGATTTTTAATAACTCTTTGAGATGCAATATTTTAGTACTTAGAATGCTGAGTTAAATTTTCAAAGGTCCTTATTCCTTTTGCCAGACGTGGATCAGTGATTTAAAATAACGATATTTTAATCTAAGTGCCAAGCTCTGCATTTTATTATTATTCAGCACTTGCTTAGGAAAATAAAGGGTTTGTCTGTTAATGTTTAAGGCTCTGAATTGGAAACGCTCCTTGAAGACTTGAATAGGAATGGGCTCCATTTGAAGGAATGGACACATTATAATACTTCCATATTAAGAATATCACATTAGGTTCCCTAAGCCAGGAGGTGGGTCTTTTTTGGCTCCTCAAACATGTATGTACAGAGTTTATAAGAGCACCTTGGCCAGAGGGCAATTTAGATCTGAAACCCGTTTCAGTTAAGAACAGAAACGATGTGAAAAAAGACACTAGAATTACAAATGACAGAATTTCCCATGGGACATTAATCCCAAGTTTCAATGACAATTTGTAGTAATAAAGTTTCATTTTTGGATTATGTACCATTTCTTTCATAGACTGCATCCACTCTGTCACCAATTCCTGCAAATTCTTCCTCTATCAGCTTGGGGTAGTCTGCTTCCATAACCTCCGCCTCTTCATCGTAACTGTATTAAACACAAAAGAAAATAAAAAATCAGAGGATTTAAACAGCCTGGGAGTATGGTCTGTGCACTTTATATGCTTTGAAGTTACCCACATCAGAAGTAGCCAGCAGCCTTTAGGTACTTTATGTCTAGTGCAATAATGAAACTCAGGGCAATAACCAGGGCACTCTTCTACCTGAATCACAAGCTCAATAAATACAAAACTAATGAAGTTACATTTTCAGAACTGATCTATAAAACTCATACTATATGGAGATTATTGCACCTGGATGCACTGGCACTACAAGCCTGTCCTGAGGCTGCTCGGCACAGAGACACTGAGAAGGGATGGCAATATCTTAATGAAGCATTGGACCTGGCTGTAAGCCCCACTCACGGGCAACAAACCCCAGTCATGCTAGGGTGGGATAGGTTTTTTACTCTCACAGCACTGATACCGCTTTGTGTCACACAAGCAACTCACGGAAGCAAGATGGGAATTTTATCTAGGAGACACGAGCATACTGTGAACTCTTCAGGACTAGGGAAGTTTATTTTCCTTTCCTCTTTCCTTTCCTTTCCTCTTTCCTTTCCTTTCCTTTTTCCTTTCCTTTCCTCTCCTTTTCCTTTCCTTTCCTTTTTCCTTTCCTTT
>NW_009709600.1:0-322 GCF_000703405.1 Apaloderma vittatum
AATAATAATAATAATAATAATAATAATAGGGCTGTGTTTCTTTGGGGTGGGGCTGTTGGGATTTGGATGACCTGACTCCCAACAAAGTTGCCCTTGGAAAAAAAAATATCTGAGGGTTTAAAGCTGCTCCTGGGCAAAGGGAACCCAATTTCCTTACGAATAAAAATAAAAAGGGATGAAAGGGGGTGGAAAAAAAAGCTACTTAGAAATAAAAGGGATGAGAGGCGGCACAGAAAGGAGCATCTGCGAGCAGCTTGATGTCACCCAGCGAGTGGCAAGCGTGATCCGCGTTTGGGTCCGCCGAGCAGCGGCGGGTTTATTT
>NW_009709600.1:335-18558 GCF_000703405.1 Apaloderma vittatum
CCCCCCGCTTGGGCTCCGAGAAATCTTCCCAAACCCGCAGGAAACCCATTTACCCCCGCTGAGGCTCCAGCTTCTCTTCTCTTATTAAGGTAGCGTTGTCTTCCTTACAAATTCTGGCGCGCGAGGTTCAGACGGAGCAGAGGGGAGGACGGTTCACTGAAATCCAGACTGGGAAGGAGCAGCGTTATTGCTCTTCTCTTCTTTATTTTGGTGTTATTGCTCTTCCCTTCTTTATTTAGGACGATTTCAAGGCTGCTTTACCGATTGCTCATCTGTTACGTGCACGGTTCGCGACACGCTAGGAGGGAGAGAGCGGAACAAAGAAAAGACCATCTACTCTCTGAGGTTTCGCTGATGAAGGGACTCGTGGTATCATCAAGAGAATGAAAAAAAAAGGGAAAAAACGCAGTAATTAAAGCAGGATGTTTTCAAATTAAGGGCAAACTCATGCAGGGGAAGTATCTAGAGCTGGAGCAAGTACCTTCCCTTCTACTGAGCCATGCCGGGAAACCTGACCTAGTTTCTTGATTATCATGATGTCAACGCCTACAAAGCTGCTCACGCACGGTGCACGTTTTTTCGTGTCACATTTTCAACCCATGGATGGATGGATAAATAAATAAATGTGGCATTTTTCTCCGGAGAGGGACACTCCCGTCACAATCGCATCCCCAATGACACCCGCAGAAGCTGTCTCCGTGGCCCAAGGCGACAGGACACATTTTTATAGAATCGTAAAATGAATATAGAAGGATGATTTGGGTTGGAAGGGACCTCAAAGATCATCTAGTTCCAAACCCCTTGCCGTGGCAGAGACATCTTCCACTAGATCAGGTTGCTCAAGGTTCCACAAGCCCATCATATCACTCACCGCTGTCGCTCCTCCACGTCTGGAATGAGTTACCAAGACAAATTACTCCAGTCAAGACCAGACCATGCGTTCCGGAGAGAAATTCCCACGTGGCGACGTGTTTCATGACTCATGGTAAGCCACATGTTGCAGCCCTGGGTCATGCTTTAGGGTTCTTTTGGGTCTTTTGGATCTGGGGGAGGAGGGTTGCTTTGAGATAATACCCTGACCTGAGCCACCAACAAGAAGCAAAATCACCCAAATCTTGGTTTTCCACCAAGTTCTTTCACTGGAGACCCTCACGGGCACATCGGGGAGAAAGTGAGGTGTGGAAAGAGCCAAGATTGAAAACTCTACCGAAGGTGCGAGCTGGGTAGGAGAGACTAGGAGGGTGGATTAATGAGCACAAGGTGAGAAAATAAAAGTAGGTGAGGTTAGAGCAACTGCAGTTAAATTTCCTTCCTCATCTTGCCTTTCTTCTTCTCCTCTTCTTCTTTCCAACGGCAACTTAAAAGGGACTCTCCCACTTGAGCTGGGCAGCACATGGAATGGAATTTTTGCCGAGCACTTATTACGCCACAACATTTGTCTTTCAGAAAGGGCATCTGTTCTTCAATCCCTCTTTTCTTTACCAAGAAAAAAAAAAAAGCAGCACAGAGAAGGAATGAGAAATTAAGTAGGTTTTTTATTAGTTTGTTTCTTTGTTGCAAGTCCGTAAACCAAAACGCTTTGATTTGCAGAACATCTGATACTGCAACACGCTTTGTCTTCCCCAGGTATGGATGTACTTTTTCAATTTGGAAAAGCACCTTAGGGTTTTGCCCCCCTTTTGACAAATTGAATCATTTCAAGGAGTAATTAGCGTCTCTGGTTGAATTTAAGATATGAAAGAACCTTTAAAATGAGTATTCACAGAAAAATGCTATTGGGGGGGAGGAAGAAAGGATATGAATTAAATGTTTCATCTGGCGGTTCAAGGCAATTATTTGAGCTGCAATATGAAGACCATGCGAAGAGTTATTCTATTTTTACCTAAAAAATGAGGTAAAGATTAACAATGGAGTAACTCGACCCGGCAAAACCTGACACATGTGTTACCTTTACGGCCGTGAAATCCAGGCGAGCGCGAGTGTTAAGTCAAGCAGATTTTCAGGTGTGGGATGTTCAGGGAGTGGCATTTAAATGCCTCCAGGAACATTTTTTGCCCCTGATTTCCCACTTTTAGACCCTCATGGCAGCTACATGAGAGCAGGCTGCAGGGTCCTGGGTTAACCATCAGACTTGATGATCTTGAGGGTCTTTTCCAGCCTCAACGATTGCGTCCTTCTACTCCACTTTGACCTTATGGCTCCACCCCAGGAGACTTTATTGCAATCAGCTCCCAAAGAAACTTAAAATCCAGGAGGTTAGAAGCAGGAGATGAAGATCTCCCTGTGTGCGTGGGGAGCGGCAGGCATGACCCCGTCATCTCTTCCCGAGAGGCGATCGATGGCCATGGCTAATCAAATTTTCATGCCGTGCGTGCGTGGATCAGCGACGTTATCTCCTCCAGTTCACCATGGCCCAACCCTTCTATTCCGGATTCAAGGAAAATCAATGAAACTCCCAGGTGCTGCGACATCTTTGGGTCCAAATATTTAACCTCGTCATCTCCTACCATAAGAAGAACCTAAATCAGGACAAGATGGAGCTTGCAAGTTCTTGGTGCTGTCTTGCCTGAGGATTCTACTCAGAGCAGAATTCTCGAGGGCTAAAGAGCCCAAAATCTGAAGAAAGGCTGACAAGAAGCAGTTTTTGTAGAACTATCAAATCATTAAGGTTGGAAAAGACCTCTAAGATCCTCTAGTCCAACCGTCAACCCACCATTAGGTCATGGTAGTTCAAAACACAAGCGATCGATGCGCTGAACCCACTCAGGCAAGGCGACTGAGTTTGGAGAACTCGTTATTCATGCGTATTATTGTGCAAACAGAGAGGAGAATTTGGGTAATTAGGCATTCAGACCAAACGGACTTTATGGAATTAAATCGGCAAGGGCTCTTTTATTTTAAAATTCAAGAATTCCCACTCTCTGCCAAGAAACAAGAATCATGAGCTCATTAAAACCCCACCTAGTTGCCCACGGGCACCTGCATTGAGTCACCCTGCCTGGTGGCTTTTAACCTTTTGCTGGGGTTAAAAGGCTTGGCACAGAAAGATTTTTTTCAATTTTTTTTTTTTTAAGTTTATTCTCACGCTCGTGTCTAGGTGATTCATACACATCTCATTTCCACTCTGCCTGGCAACCCAATCAAAATAGAGGTAAGTACTATAAAAACACACTGAAATTATATTTTTTTAAACAGCTTTTTGCATCTTTGCAAGTTTTTTGTTTGAGCAGTTTTCTCATTTTCCATCTGACATTTACTGGCACCGGCTTTCCTGGCACGAGGACTGGCAACATAATGCCAAAGTATGAAGGCAAATGAGTTCCAAGCAGCAAAAAGACGTCGATACACAAACTATCACTCAGCAAATTTCAGCGGTAATGGAGTTTAAATATAGTAGTTCCTGGAGTAGGGACTACAGAGTAACTGTAACCCCTGGGGAAGACTAGTAAGGGTGCAAATCTGCGTCGTGGCCATGTTGGTTTTACTGTATTTCCAGTTTATGCTTGATGGAGCAATTGCCTAAAAATCAGTCAGAAAACACAACGGGCGATAAGATCAAGAAGCGCAACAGGGATCTGTGTTATCTCCTCTTGCCCTGCTCCCAGAAAGGTAACGAGGGATGGGACGGTGCTGTAAGACTTCAGATCTCTAAGATAAGGCTGTAAAACGCCTTTTGAGAACGTCTCGAAGCGGCAAGTCGCTCCGTGGTTGCGACGATGACTTCATCTTTCCAAACCCGAACCCACCGACGTCTGCACCGCAGCATTCCTCCGCCCTTACGCAGCTGCTGCTGCCCTTCTGGATGAAGAGCTCCCGCGCACATTTCTCAGGCACCTGACTAATTCTCAGAAAAATGGGGTTTGTTTTTTTTCCCCGCTGCCCTGAGAAGCAGGAAAGCGCCTCGAGGCTAAAGCCATGGGAGAATGAGGTTTCTGATCCAGGTGCCGCTTTAAGAAACTAAATATGAGTGTGTACGCTCGATGTCGGAGAGTTTGTAATGTTGGGTTGATGGTTGGACTGGATGATCTTAGAGGTTGTTTCCAACCTTAATGACTCTATAATCACATGATTCTATGATTCTCAGATTCTACGATTGATTCTATGATTCTACAATCGATTTTATGATTCTACAATCGATTCTATGATTCTACAATCAAGTCTATGATTTTATGATTCTGAGATTCTATGAATCTATGATTCTATGATTGATCAGTTCTACGATTCTATGATTGATTATATGATTTTGTGATTCTACAATTCTATGATTGATTCTACGATTCTACGATTAATTCTATGATTTTATGATTCTAAAACTCTATGATTCTATAATTTTATGATTGGTTCTACGATTCTATAATTCTACAATTCTATGTTTCCATTTGTGATTCTACGATTCTCTGGTTTTGGGTGAGCCCAGGCATTTCTCCTGGTAGGTCAATCGTCCGTATTTGCTGCTGAGCACGTGGCTCAGCACGGCTCAGCTACGTTAGGACTTGAGGATTAGGCCCTGCCCTGTTTATCTCACCCATGAGAGCTCCTTGGGCGTATCTGCTGAGCAAGGGCCAGCTGGGAGCACCGCCAGAAGGACGGTGCCAGCTCTTGGCTTTGTTGTGCCCATGCACCCAGGTTAGAAATGGCTGGGCTGGGTCCAAATTCTCATCACTCATCAACCAGCAGTGTCCCCTCAGCCTCACGTTGTCTCCGGGTTAACGCCACACAATGGAAATTCTAGATGGTTTATACATTTGTGTATTCTAGCGTGTTCACGAGAGGAAAAAAGTCTGGGGGAAGAGAAAACTGTAACTTGAAACTAGAATGGAAGAAGACAGCTTATTCGTTAGTAGGTAAGAGAGTGTCACGGAGTCATTCATCACCCAGAGCGTTTGTGTCGGCGAGAAAACGCCTGGCTTGGATCTTCTTTCTCAGCATCAGACCATGAAAAGAGCTATTTTACAAAAATAATCATGTATGAAGATTAAAAAAAACTAAACTAAACGAGCAACGAGTGTCTGTGCTTCACCGTGCCGTACAGCAAGGTGGGATTCACAATTTCCAGACCTTAATTTCTTCATCATGACGTGCAGAAAATGCCCCCTTACACCGCTGGGTATCCCAGGCAGCCGCAGAGGGAAGGTCCTTCCGTGAGTCAGATCCATCATATCTCAAACATCATCACCTCCACACTCACCCAGAGGGGTGATAGATCCATTTTCAATAAACAACCGGGTAATTACTGCTTCGAAAGGCACGTAAAGTTTGGTAGGATTGTTTAGCGCCAGCAGAGCGTATAAATCTTGCCAATAACCACCCCTAATTTTAATTACAGCGAAGCCAGTTTTATAGGAAGCGCGTTTTGTTTCGAACAAATGACTTATTTGGGAGGGGGGGGAAAAAAACACGACAAGCTCTTCGGTTCGCGAAAGGAACGGATTTCGAGCTTTAGTTTCTATTTAATTCGAAGTAGTGGTTGGTTGGACCAGACATAATATTTATTTCCTTTTCCAAGAACAAATATTGCGAGGGGACCTATTTAGTCAGGAGTAAGTAGGCATTTCCTAGTCGTGGTTAGATGCTTTTAAAATGTCTCTATAAACTGCAGGAAGAGTGAGGGCTTCATTTTCCTGCTAATGTTGTGTTTTCAGCCTAGGCAAGATAAGAAACGCTCTTTATTCTTGCCCAAACTACTCATGCAACAAAACTCTTATCTCAAAAAGACATTGACAGGAACAGTTAACACACTGTATAATTAAAGCAATAAATTAATTACCAGGCTTCCCTGGTGACTATTAAACACTTGAGGCAAAAAAGAGCTGTCTCTTGCTCCTTGTTGAAGGATTATTACTATTTAGTTGGAACAACCCAGGTGGCTTTCTCTCAGCCCCAAAACCCCTCCGCGTTCGCCGGCAGGTGAACGTCGCCGAGGAATTTTGGCCAATACGTGGGTGACTCGTGAACTGATTTGGGTGCCTTGTGGCAAAATCCCACAGGAGCGGACACAGACATTGGCTGCGGGAGGAAGACGCCTGTCCAGGGAAAAATGTCCCCAGTGAAACCCCACGTAGGGACAGGAGGGATTTTTGTTTTCTCTCCTGGCTTCTTTTCAGGGTGACTCACGCCAGGCAGCAGACGAATGACTCACAGGTTTTATCGAGCTGATGAGCCAAAATGCAATCTGACATTCTTATCTAAAGGCTCTACGGAGAAATCTCTGTTTAAATATCTCCTTTCCAGTGTTATGGGCAGAAAGTATTTTAAAAGCCATCCATAAAAGGCTGTTTATGCTTTATTTGAAGGCAATTTAGGAACCTCCACTTGAAATCTTCCTTGAGGTTTTCCATTGGAAGCCACCTTCCGAGAAGCTTCTTGGGGTGCAGGAGGAGAGATGCCGGGGAGGGGGAAGAGCCGACGCGTGGCTGGGAGAAACACGAGTCAGGGAAAGCTGCTCCCGAAGCAGGATGTGTCGTGTCTTTTATTGCTCAGCGCTAAGGAAATGCCCAGCCAACGTCACGCTAACTGAGAGCCGGGACGTGATTGCCGTGGCTCACGGGGCTCCGCAGTCACCCCCGTCACGCACAGAGGGAAAAAGGATGCAGCTGAATCACGGCTTATATTCTCAACAGAGCCTCTTTGGCAGATTAATACCAAGTTTCAACGGTTCAAAAGTCAACAGACTCCCCAAATTTGCAAACATGCTGAAGTTTTGAGAAGGAAAACCAGCGTATCGACTTCTCCGTTTTCTTTTTTCCACGCGCTCTTGGATTTTAATTTGATGTTTGAATAAGGTGGCCTAGTTGAACAAGGTTTGGGAGCCGAGAGAGCTTCCATCTGTAGGCTGAGCTCACCCTTCACGTGCCGCGAGAGCCGGATCACAACAGGATGCCGCGGCGAGGAGGAATGATGATCCCAGGGCAAGACCTGAATTACTGGGGTTCGTTAGCCTCCGCCGCCACGTGGATGTCACATACACCAAGGACTCAGCTTAATCCCTGAGTCCAAACCGTCTAAGCAATAAAAACTGAGAGATGCAGCCTGTCTCCTGTGCCGGAATACTCCCCAAAATCAGAGCGTGGGGTGGATAATGAGATTTAGGAGCCCAATTTTGGTGCTGTTAGACACAGGGATCTGGGGGTTCAGCTCATTCAATCTGTCATAAACCACCTCCAATGATCTTTCCTATCAGAAGAGGTGTCAACGCTCCTCGATCACGATCGTGCTGCAAAGTTCAAAATAAAAAAACCCTCAGAGATTGCCACCCCCGGTTGGAGTATGCACGGCTTCCAAAATACATCAAGTTGTGTTTTTATTTCAAGCAACAAATGCAAATGAAATCACCACCCCGGATCCAGCCTTGCTGGGCTGCAGGGTTGCAGCTGGAGCCCGGCTGAGAACCTTGTGAGTCCCAGGCAGGTGCTAAAGATTAACCAGTAGCTCTTTAAATTGGCCTGATAAGGAGAAAAGCCACCTTTGGGCTTTGGTTTGAGGTTGCTGAAGGAAGAAGCAGTCCATGAATCAGCAGGGCAGGAGCAGGGAGGTGAGGTAGAGACCTGGCAGCTCTCGTTCCTGATTTTTCTCCGCAGCCAGAGCTGGGAAGGGGCCCTGCTCGAAGATTTTTTACGTCCAGAAATAAGTGGGAACAGGGCAGCGCATCCCAGGTAGAAGGTAGTGCTTTTATTTCTCTTTTTTTTTTTTTCTCACTTTTCTAATTAATAAGAAAATTTTCTCTGGGGCAGCACCTGGGCAAAAGCCCCCTCGGATTCCAAAAGAAAAATGCAACTTGCTCTCTTGATGGGTGTTCTGCGACAGGGAGGGATAGAGCTCTCAGGGGGCTGGGCTTGCTGATCAAGATTTTCCTGTTTCTCCAAGAAGTTTCTTGTAAGTTTTTTTCTCCCCATTCTCCGCTTTATCTTCTCCTCCTTGAGCCAGTATGTTTGTGGCTGTATTTCCACCAACATTTTCCTTTAAAGCCGTCTACTTCAAGCTTTTCCTCAGCCCACCTGCTTTTCCGTGCCTGGCTTCTACGTCCAGTTGTATTTTTCGCATTTCTAGTTGTGTTTTTTGCATTCCATGCCGTAGCCAGGAGGGAGAAGCCCTGTCGGGGGCCCCCGGGGGTGGGGATTGATGGGGCAGGTGAGGCTGGGGTGGGGCGGGAGCAGCCCTGCCTGGGACCAGAGCGGGGACGGAAACGGGACGGGAGTGCGGAACATGGGCTCTGCCTCCAGAGGTGAGTCTCAGCTCTGGTTCTAGGGGGGATTTAGGGGTCTTGCAGTCTCTTTTTCTAGCATTTCCCCCAAAAAACAAATTTAACACACCCCAAGAAACCAAACTGATGAATTCTGGTCCCCTGGATGTACCTTTCATACATGTTTTTCCAACGGTCGTGAGAACAAATCACTGTTACTCTGTTGGGAGGAGCCATTAAAAGGGGAAGGAATATTGAATAAACTCCTGTGGAAGAAATGGGGTATTTATTTACCTGGCTGTTTCTGGAGCGTGTAGGGTGGGAGGAAAAAAATTAAATAAATGCAGAAACCATGTGTTTCTGTGGCTGAGGAGCTGCACCTCTTTTGGGCTGTTTTCTATTGAGTCCTGCCCAAAAGAATGTTATTCCGAATATAATTTGGGATGCTCCTCCTATAAGCAAAGGTGGTGCTTTCCTGGATTCTTGCTTGGTGTGAGCTTTAGAGTGAGCAACCCATTGTAAGCAAGAGCAGAGATGTGCTTTTATATTCACATCAGCATAATTTGAATATCTCTGTGCTTGGGCATCGGAAAGAAAATCTCATGCTCTTGACGGGTCGCCGAAAGGCGAGGTGGTTTTTTTTCAGGGTGGCAGCAGGGGGTTGCTGCAAATGCTGAAGCCTCTGAACTCGTGTTTTGTAGTGAAGGCTGGAAGGAGAATTGACCCTGGCTTGCCTCTGTGATGGGGAGCTGCTGGATTTGGGGCAGCCGAGAGAGAACAAACTTTGTAGCCTCAATGGGAACCATCCTACCCCCAGAAAAACTCTCTGTGCCGTGGCTGTAGGTGTCTGGGATTTCTGCTTTATCAGAAAGAGCCGGTGTGAAATCAGGGAATGACATTTGGAGTGAGAGATTTTTTCTTTTTTTAAAATTTTTTTTTTTTTGCTTGAGGTCAAAGCTCTCAAGGGTTGGGTCTGGGTATCCAACTCCTCTTTGCTCTTAGTTTAGAAGCCGTGTCAGGAAAAGCTGTTCTTGTGCAACGTGATTTTCCTCTCCTGCATCCGGAGCAGCTCAGCGATAGCCAAAGGTGTGATAGTTCAATTAGACAATCTTCAAGGTGTTTTTCCACCCTTAATGATTCCACAATCTGATGCTCCTGCCTTTTAGAAGGTGGAGAAGAGCAAAAAATGGAAAGCAATGTGAGTTTTCCTCTTATTACTCTCTGAATTTATAAATAACATAAGAGCTGGAGTCCTTAAAGTTGATGTGTTGAATTTTTTGACCCTTATTTATAGTGAATTTCTAATTTAGCCTCTTGTTGTTGTCTGCCTGGGACACGAGGTGCGGGTGAGCATCCGCAGATCCACCCGGGCGCTTGCGCAACCCGGCTCCATGGGGCTCGCTGTGGGAACGGCGTTCCTCCTCCGGCACGGCAGTAAATGTTTCGAGCTGCCCAATTATATTTTATGAGGGGGAAAAAAAAAAAACTTAACGAGACAGTTAAGCAACGCCCTGGCCTGAGCGCTTCTTCCTGGCAGCACCGTGTCGGGGTGACTCGGAGTTTGGGGCTGAAGTGATTTAAGATAAAATATTAGTGTGAATTTTCTGTTATATTTGTAACGCGCGACCATTTTTTGGCTTTTCTCGTCCCTCTGTGCTCCCCAAGTGGTTTTATTCTCCCTCCCTGTTGACCTTAATCCATCCCAGACCCTTCAAATATGTTCATTTTTTTAAAAAAAACAAATGAAAAAAATCGGTCTTCCTGCAGGATAGGGCTGGAAAACGAGTGGTTTGAGTTCCAGACGCTCACTCCAGAGCGATGCAGCCGACACTGGGTGTCACCATTGCACAACATAAACCCAACGGAAGGTGCTCGGGATTTTATTCTCTCTGTGAGGAAAAAAATCCCTCTCTCATTTCCCATCTATTCCCACTATGTAGTTGTGTATTTTTATTTTTTTTTCTCCGAGTTGTCTCACTCAAGCTTTGCGATGCTGCTAATAGTGAGGCCCTGAACCCAATTTAAACCAGTTCCATGCTGGTGTAGTTTGCTGGGAAGGCAGAGCCGAGTGTGGACCGAATTCCCTGGCAGCGATGGGATTACAAAGCTCGTGCATGTCTGGCAAAATTTTAGGGGTTTTTTTGAGTGAAGCTGGGTGCACGCGAGAGTTAGGCGCTTATTTTCTGGCTGCGTGTTTTCTGAAATAATAGAGGACTGGGTTGTAGAGGAAAAAAAAGTCTAAGAAATCCTCAGTGAAAATAATCTGTGAATAAAGTAACTCTGTGAGTAAAATAAGTAAATAAAACCTCAAAACCAAACAAGAACCACAAAGGCACAAAACAAGGGATCTGCATTTTTTTTTTTCTTTTCAAATGGAGTAGAATGTTTGGTGCTTTAAGCTTGCGACGCCTGCTTGGTTCCAGCCTGTCCCTCCAGCTGAAATGGAATTAAACGGGGTGGAATAATGGAATTATTCTCCCTCCTTGCCTAATGAGACGAGCCCTTCTCTTGCACAGAGAGGAGAAACACGCGTATAGTGATGACTACCCTGCTCCTCACTGAGCAAATAACGCAAGAAGACCACGGCTCGGAGGGAAACTACGTCCTTTATGGATCCTCGTGTGCCCAAATCACTGAGGAAGCCGAATACGTGAAAAAGGTATTTGTGCAGTTGGTGCTGTTCTTTGTCTTTACGGCATCGTTGAGCTGAGCGCGGTCTTTTTGCGAAATAATCTTGCGTCGTTCTTTTCCTGAAATGCAGGAAAAAGGGAATCTCATGAGCGCCCTTAATGACCTCAGACTTCTGTTTTAAGTTAAATAAGATGTCTTCATCCCCTTTACAATTAAATCTATGAAGTTGCTGAATAGTTCTGCAACTTCGAAAACGTTGCAATTAATTCCCTTTTCTTTTTCTTTTATATTTTTTTATTTTTTCCCCCATTTTTTTAGAAAATGCTCTATTTGAGGAATGAGGCTGAAGAATAGAACCTGAATTTCGTTGGAACCCTTTAAAAAGCACAGGCTGCCCTTTTGTTTAGAGTAGTTGATTTTTAACGAACCAACTTGGCGGAACGTAAAAAAGGCCAAGCACGTCCCAGCATAAATCTCATCGAGGGCAGGTTGTGTTCTTTGCATGCACCAGCTCTCAAAGCAGCGAGGAGGCGAGCGCCGAGCTCGCCTTCGGGAACGCCTCCAGGGTGGGGAGGGGAAAAAAAGTGATTTTAGCAAGATAAAATGACTTGAAGGGAGCAGTTTTTGAGCAAAGAGGCAGCTCCCAGGAAGCAAATGCATTTGGAAATGTCTTGTTGGGATGGTTCAAAGAAGCTGGAGCAAGACATAGTTCTTTTAACGGGAGCGTTGGGCGATTATTCACGTGCATTTTGGAGCATTGGGTGATTATTCACGTGCATTTATGCGGCCTTGCGCTGTGATATTGTAAAAGCTCAAGAACTTGATCCCTCAAGATGGTTTTTCTCTTATTTTTAAACTAATTTCCATGTGTGTTTTCCCTCTTGCAGCTCCCTCGAGTCTCGGGCAATAGAGCGGAGTCACAGGGCAGTGGTTGGAGCCACAGTCCTGTTGCAACGACGATGAGGGAAACGGAGGAGCAGCTGCTGCTGGTGAGCAGGGAGAACCAAGTGCTGAAAATCAAGGTTAGTGGGATTATTTTTTTTAATGTTTTGGGTGAATCCGTGTGCCTTGAAGCCCAGTTAGAGATGGGGCTGGTGCCTGCTCAGCAATTCCCACCAGTACCTTTGATTGTCAAAGGGGTGATGCTCAAGGCTGAGGGAATCGGCATTTATTTGGGAATTAAAACACCTGTTGGATTGCCCACACGTGTTGAGGGTTCTTTTCTTTGATGAGGGCACATATAGAATTTTCCTCTTGTATAGAGGGCTGATTTTTTTTACAGCGTGGGATCTCTAGCGTCGCTTTTTTTAAGAGCCCAATATCCATGCATCGTCCAATTATTCTTTCTAGCTGGAAGCCACGCGAGAAGCAGGCGTACAGGCTCTCAGATCTGCCTCCCAGAAACTGTACGAGAATTACCAGACGCGGTCGGAAGAACTCAAAAAAAGCCACGAGAAGGAGAAGCAGCAAATACAGGTACCGATCTCCCCCACATCTGGGCATCCTGTTTGCTGTTAAAATGTTTACCCGGGCTCCAGCTCTACAAATTTTGACCTGGGAGCTGCTGCGCCTTCTCCGCTAGTGCAGCGGGGAAGGCAAAGAGGGAAATGAAATGGAAAAATTGTATTTTATTCCTGATTATTTTTTTTTGGAACCGTAGAATCCTAGAATGGCCTAGGCTGGAAGGGACCTTAAGGATCATTTAATCCAACCTCCCTGTCATGGGCAGGGACGCCTCTCAACTAGATCACATGGGGACCAAACGGGGATTGAACCCGCGACCTTGGTGTTATCAGCACCATGCTCTAACCGGCCCCCTCAGTAGAGTTACTCAAAACTCCTTGAGTGTCATCTCCATCCAGCTCCCTGCGCTAACGCCCTTCTCGGTGGCAGGCTTTCAACCTCGAGCAAGAAGAAAAGCTCCGGCAGAGCTCGGAAAACGCCGGCCGCCTCGCCGAAGGCATTGAAGAAAAACGCACCCGCATCGCCGAGATGGAGAAGCGCGTGCGGAGGATGGAGGAGGTACGTCCTGCTCGCTGCCCCCGGCGCTCGGAGAGAGGGGTTCATTGCTTTCGGGGTTTGTTGTTGGGATTGGAGAGGTGTTTCGCAGGCAGCTGAGAACCTTTAGCTAAAAAGAATAAGTTTGCAAAATAAAATGTGCCATTTGAGCTCCCTCCTTCAGTTTTTTGAGCTCCCTCTGAGTTATTTCGGCACTTACTTAAAAACTATAGAGCGTGAGGGAGAAGCCTTAATTTGCAACTATCAATTGATATTGAGTAGTTGCTCTTTCATCTTCCCCCGTCGTCGCCTGTTTGGCTACGTTTTCATTTAAAATGCCACCCTAGCCTTAAAAACTGCTTCTTTTGACTCTCGGAAAATTGCTAAGCATCCAAAAACCCCAGCCAGGTAAATCTCTGCTGCAGCAATCCAGCGACTGTGTGTCGGGGAATTTCTTCCCCTTTTATTGCAAATTTTCTTTGGTGGTGGCGGTTGCGTTGGGAGAAGCGATGGCTCCGTGCGTCGTTTGTTCCCGTAGGAAAAGAAAACGCTGATAGAAAAGAAAACATCATTTGAGAAGATGCTCCAGGAGATGATATCAAGGGATGAAGGCGGCAAACGGTAATTAAATGCACGTGATAAAGTGTTTTTACTTTCTGGGGCATTATTTCATGTAGCGTTCCACACGATCACAGTCCTTCTGGTAGTAAAATTATCCATGAATACGAAAGCAGCTGGTTCAAAGCCGCGATTCCTTGAAGAAACTTAGACATGTTGATGTCCTACAGCTCTTCAAAGTTGATTCTACTCAAATTCTGAGTTTTCTGGGCGATCCCTGGGGATTTGAACCCCCCTCTCGAGGTGTTTCTGCTCTCGCCTGCAGGAGCCTGGATCTCCGGTGGCAGATCTCCACCCTGCGCGAGCAGATCTCCCACCTGCAGCGCGTGATCCAGGAGCAGCACCGCGGCCTGCGCGGCGTCATCCAGGAGGTCAGGCTGTCCCACTGGGCGGTCGGGTAAAGAAACTGGAAATACTGGGATGGGGGCTTTGGTCTTAAGAATATGTTCTGGGGCGGTGAGCGTCTCGCTCGGCGCGTCCCACGCTCGGGTACCCGTCAGCGTTTTGATGTCGAGATGGGAATGGCATCCCTAAAAATGGGATTATTGTGGAATTTGAGACCTGCCTCCCTAATTCATGACATGCCACGAGCTGTTTTATGTCCCAGCTGCTTTTGTACGTACGAGCTCCCGCTCTACTCGCCTGGCAGGATGTGGATTTGCTTTTTCCCACCTGGTTAACAGAGGCCCTGCGCTAATTAGCTTCCGTAATCAGGTTTCTGTACATAAGCCAGCAAGAGGTAGACTTGTTATCCTAAGCAAATGCGATACCATGCGTCGAGAAATTGGTTTATAAATCATTTAAATCAGTCACTTTGAGTTCTTAGGGACTTGGTCTGTGATTCCTCGGGCGTGCTAAGACAATGCAGAGACTTTTTTTTCGATGTATTCAGGTTTCACATGTCTTACGGACTTCCTTTGCTACGTCTTAGGCAGAGGAATTGAACAATGAGCTCAGAAGCCAAGATAAAAAAATAGAGAGCCTGACAGAGAAGCTGACTGCACTGGAAGCACAGGTCAGTAAAAAGATTTATCGAAGGGAGAGAGCAAAAATCGTTTTCTGCAGACAGAGGGCCCTTCGCATATGTCAATATGATAGGTTTAAAAAAAAAAAACCCGCACAAAAAAACCCAAAAAACAAGCAGAACACAAAGAAAACCTGCCCAAAAACCTTTCGGAAGGAGTGGCAGGTCCTAGCTGGCATTCAGGTTTGTCTCTTGGCTGCTACACTATGCTGAGAAGGGTTTTATTTTATTTTATTTTTTTATTCTTTGCAGAATAAAGAACTGAAAGACAGGGTGGAGTTCTGGTCGGGCCGGCCCAAGGCTAAAGTTTCAAAAGCTGCCTGGACAGAGTAAGTTACGCCAGGAGGTGCTGGGACTCTTGAGTTACAAACCTCTTGCCTTAAAATAAGCCCGGCTTGAGCAGGTAAGAACCAGCTCTACCTTCTCGTGCTTCACTCTGCAGCGCCCCGCAAGATTCCGGAGCTTTCGGAGCATCCCCTTACCTGCTGGTCACCAGGCTGAGGAAACAGAGCTGAAAGAACGCCTGGAAACTCATTTCCTACCGCTGTCAGAAGGACTTTTGCTGCTTGTTGTTCCTGCAAAGCACCTCCGAGCTCTCTGCAAAAGGTGCTGCCGAGCTGGAAAGAATAAACCTGGAAAGAGAAGGGAGCACAATGTTAGGGTGTCCTCCTGCAAGGACTGAGTGGAAACGTTGTCTTCTATTGAGTCTTGCTCAGAAGGACGTTATTCCAAATAATTTGCGATGCTCCTTTTATAAGCGAGGGTGGCGCTTTCCTGCTTGGCGCGAGCTTTCGAGCGAGCGACCCGTCATAAGCAGAAGCGCGGAGTTGTGCTTTTGGACATCATCCTTGATGTTGCCTTTCAGAAAAGAAAATTTCCCTTTGGCAGTGGAGTATCCAGATTTATATGATTTTTGCTATTTTCCCTAATTCTATTTTGATAGAAAGAAGAATTTTTTTGTAAAAGAAAAGAAAAAAGCACACTGTGGTGAAATTCCTCCTGGCCTTTAGGGTGGGCATTATTAGAGGCACTTTAGGAGGGTTTGACACCTTTTACCCTTTGTGTTTGTTTTCTTACGTGCAACAGATTTGCTTAAAATTGCGTGTGAGGTGATGCCAATGCTTCCTTGCCTGTATCATCCAGCAATTAATCTAAAACTACAGGAGAAAAACAGTTAAAATTTGCCTTGACTGATGGCAATTCTCATCTACAGCGAACGTCCAACGCTCCCGAGCTGCCAAACCGGGCAGTGAAGGAGGATTTAGGGAGGACGTCGCCCAAACCTTCCCAGGTTCAGGCACGTTGATCTAAATTTCCATTTCTCGAGGGCTCGGCGTCATGTCGCCCTTCACTCCGTCATCAATTTTTGCCTTCGAGAACCGTCGTTACGGAGAGTTTCCGTCCGCGTGGTTTATGTCTCTGTCTCTGGTTCCTCCACCAGGTGAAGAAAAAAATCACAGCTTCGTTCTGCTGCCATCTCGGCCTCGGGGTGAAGGAGGTGCTCCCCTCCTTTTGGTAATCGACTTAATTGTCGTGCTGAGAAGCTCAATAATTTTATTAGGTTTTTCGGCACAGAGCAGAAGGCCACAAATGAAAGGACCGGTTAATGAAACGGGAGCATTTCTCAAACTCAAAGTTAAAAAAAAGCAGCCACGTTGCTTTATTTTCTTCATGTATTTTAATTGCTGGTATTCAAGATAATTCCTTTTTTTTTTTTTTTGTATTATCTCAGATGACGTTTTGCGTCAGATGACGCAAATGGGGAAAAAAATTAATTTTGGCTTGTGCAATTACTGCAGTTCCTGTTGTTATTCCCTTTATTAATGCTTTATAGAGGCACTCGAGGCACGTGCAGATCCAGGCTCGAGACCTCCCTGTGCTAGACAAAAGGACAAAAATCACAGGTTTTACCCCAAAATTAGAGCCAGGGAGTTTTCTGGTTGTTCAGAATACCTTTCTGCAGATACGTAATAGAAATAATCAACTAAACTGCATCGAATGTGCACTTGAAAAGAGGCATTTAAGGCGTAAATAAATTAGCCAGGAAAGAAGAATTTGCGCCGCGGAGTAGAAAGGCTTTGTCATTACTCTCAGGAACTTAATTTTTCACCATCCCTCCTCCTGTGAGATCGTATTCTCCTCCTGTGAGATCATATCAGCGCGGATTTAATGTTTCACTCGCAGCATTTCTTTGAATTTTATTCATTTATTTATTTAGTTTCAATAAAGAAAAAAATCAGCTTGCATGTTGTATAAATAGAAACATAACTCTCGGCATCCTAACACTCTCCAGTTATCAGCTGGGTTGTTGTTTCCCTTCTTGGCAAACTTCATGATGTTCTTCATCTGTTCTTCAGGATTTTCCTCCCCAAAACTTCCTTGGTCGTGTGGCGGCGAAAATCGAGCAGGATATTGCTCTGCTCTTCGGATCCCGGTGCAGGGAGGGTGAACAAACAGATTCTATTGGAAAAAAAAAAGAAGGCATTTACAGTTTATGGATTGTTTTTGGAGAAATTTCTGTTAGAAATGCACTTTTTAGAGACAAAATATGAAAGAAGAGTGAAGAGGTGATCTCAGCAGAAATGTCACTCGCAGGACAGGCTGGAAAACATCAAATAAAAAGCGTTTGCGGTGATTTATTATCCATTTTCTATTTTCTATTTCTGCGGGCTGGTCTGGAAGGGTGTGGGAGGTGTAAGTTGACCTCTTCGAGGTTTTTTTGCACGGGGCCAGAAAAGTCTAAATGAAAATGAGGACCTGAGGTTTCTTTCTTTTTCCCTTTAATGACTTTTACAACTTCTTTGTCATAATGATATATAACTATAGATAGATATAATTTCACATTTTTCACATTCCCTTCTTTCTATATTTTTTTTTCAAATTCACACATTTCCTTCTTTTTTCTACACCTCCTTTCCCCATTTTCACCTTCCCTTCTTTTTTCTACACCTCCTTTCCCCATTTTCACCTTCCCTTCTTTTTTCTACACCTCCTTTCCCCATTTTCACATTCCCTTCGTTTTTTCTACACCTCCTTTTTCCCATTTTCACCTTCCCTTCTTTTTTCTTATACCTCTGTTACGTATCTCGCAAGGAAGAGAGGCAGCACCAAGGACTTCCAGCCTCACCAGGGAGCACCACAGCAGCCAAATTAATCGCAGCAAGGACCAGCAAAGGGAATACACTTAAAAAAATAAATAAAATAAAAATAAACACCAATTAGGATCCCACGGAGCTTTGGGGTCATGAGCCATCGATCCAGTTTCCGAAAAAAATGAAAATTAGCTCTCACACAACCCCCGAAAAGAGCTGTGCACCGGCTTCTCATCCCAGTTTCCCCACCCACCCAGGAACTTTGTTCTGCTTTCTTTACCCAGTGGAAATGCACCAGTTAGAAGGACAGTGACAGATGTACCTGTGCTCATTTATTAAATTCAATTCCATTTTTAAAAAATCTGCATATTTAAATTTCCCTCTGAGCTCGCTCGGAGAAGACAGTACACCTGACCGGGCGATTACACCACCAAGCGTGAGAAATTATAGAAATTAGAAGGAGACGCGTGAGGAATGTAGAACAAAGGGGCTTGAAGGACAACAGGCTCCCGAAACCCAGTGGGAAGAAAATAAATCCCAGGAAAATGAGCTCAGTGAAGTCATTATAATTGATAAAGGAGGTCGTGGAGAAGGGTAGAGAGAACACAGCGAGAACAAGAAACTTTGGAAGTTGAGCCCCAATCCCGCAGCTTGGGACGCGGGGCTCAACCGCTCTCCCCC
>NW_009709600.1:18589-20097 GCF_000703405.1 Apaloderma vittatum
TAAAACAGAAAAAGGAACAAAACTTTGGGTGGACTCACGTAACCGTAATTCTTTGGCGCTGACCGTAATGTCTTGATTTGGGGGGAAAAAAAAGAGGCTGATTTTCATGGCGATTTGTTCGAGCTGTAACTTGGGGAAGACAAAACCCCTTTTGGAGTCTGCGCTAAAAGAAAAAAGACCATGCGTTATTTTTTATATTTTTTGTTGGTATTTTGCCTCTCTGCCTCCTTACCAGGGAACTGTATTTGGTGACTCTGCCCATATGGCCCTTGTAAAGGAGGAATGTTCATCCGGGCTCCGGCTATCAACTCCAGGTCGCCGTTTTACGGACCTGCTAGACATAACGTGATCACCCCGACTCGCTCTGCCAGCTCGATGTTATTCTTAAATAAAATTAAAAGCTGCGACGCACAGGCGAGGCACCATGGATTTGCCAGCTGTTGTTATCTCACGAACACGGGGCCAAAAGCATTGCGGAACAGGAGAAATGGAGCTGAAAATGAGCTCTGCTAACTCCTGCCACCAAATTCTTTTCCCCCTCCGGGATAGGTGCATCCCATGGGCCAGGTGTCTCATTGAGCAGCCCAGGAGCAAAAAAAAACCCCCAAAGCCCTGGCAAGAACACCCAGAGCCGTAAGTAAGTTGACTTGTTGTCTCTTCCAGCCAATTCCCTGAAGGGACAGAGAACACAACTTGCGCTCCTGATCCCTTAGGCAGCTCTAAAATCTCTTTTAATTGATTTGAGGCTCCTTCTGCCCACTTCATCACCTGAAATCCTAGAAGGGGGTAAGAAGGAGAGGGGTTTACCTGTTCACCAAGGAGGCAGCAGACTGCCCTGGGAAGGGGGCAGGACGGCATCTTGGCCCCTCTGCCCCCCTCAGTAGAAATTTTCCCACAAAAATGACCCGTCTGCTCTGGTTTTGGAGCCATTTTTGATGCCTGGTCTATGGTGACTCGGTCTTTCCGGCACTTTGGGAATCATCCTCCTCTCCAAGAGCCAGTCCCCCCCATAGGACTCCATCCCTCTCTCTCTCTCTTGCATTCCCTGATACTGCTCAACCTCCTTCAGCTCAGCCACTAGGCTGAGCAGGTCGTTCACCTGTTCCCAGCTCACACAGGTGTTGTCTCCTCTGTCCTCCGTTGCAAGCGCCAAAGGGATTGAACTTACCTTGCACCCCAGCAGAGGCTCAGCACCCTGTCCTGCGAGCTGCAACCAGCTACGGCACCGACCAGGGGACACACAAACACCATTTACCCCACCTGGTGCTTGGTGGGAAGCAACTGGTCGCTCCTTGAGGCTTCTTATAACCTCGTTAAGGTGGGTGGTGCTGGCTCCACCCACTAGCTGACCCCTCCCAGCACAGATAAGGCTTCAAAAAGCCCCAAAAAAGAGCTTTTTGTCAACCCTTTTCCTGCAGGTGCCTTCCCTGGTGAAGTCTTACCTGCCCTGAAGTAGGTGCTGCTTTTCAGCCCACTTTGCATTTTCTGGTCAGGAATGAGAGCAGCTG
>NW_009709601.1:0-8944 GCF_000703405.1 Apaloderma vittatum
ATATGCCTTCTATAACAATCATATACATGTTTATTTGAACACATTTTTATATATATGTGTTTATATAGTTTGTATATTACAATAATATATTGTATATTGTTTATTACAAATATAGGAAGCTGGATACAGGTAGCTGTTACAAAACGTTTTTTTTGTGAGAAATTACAGATACATAAAGAGGTAAAGGGAGAGAGAGAGACTATTACTGTTTAGTCTAGTGATTACAACTCTTTCACGAAAATAGGAGTCCTGTCTCCATTCGTCTTTTTTTAGGGTTGTTTCTTTTAATGCACAGTGCATGCTCTTTAAGCTTATGATTAGGGCATACATCTAGGAGATAGAAAGAATCAGATTTAATGCTTCGATTCTGAGCAAGGCCCTCAGTTTAAGCATTTTAATGAAAGACCGCTTTACCACTGGCAATTTTTTAAAAGAATAGGTAAATTGACTTCTCCTGGGGAAGTAACTTAGTTTTTTACTTCAAGGGAAATGTTCTGGATTTCAAATTCCAATCAAAAATATATACCCTAATGTAAAGTTTAGAAAAGCCTAAATTATTCAGATTAAGCACTGTTTTATCATTAAAGAAGTTAAGTATTGGCTTATTTTTCAAAAAAAACTTTCAACACAGAGCTAAGTCATGTACTTCCATACTCTGTTGCAGTCTACGGAGCTCATACATCAATGACAAAAAGAGGTGTGCGAGTCAAACGATGTGCTCTCTCCATCATTTCCTATTCTCCAGTTTAAGCCTATCTCCGGTTCGGCAGGCTAACTGCTGTGGATCCTTTATGGGGTTAGAGATCTCTCTCTCTCTCTCTCTCTCTCTTAGCTTTCTGTTACTGAAAGGACAATCACACTGTTTCACAACTTCACAAATGGTAAATATGCTATTGATAATCTCCTAGCTTTCACAGTTATGGAGATGAAATAAGTAGATATATAAAATTCTCTTGCATATCAAATTAAAATGGGAATTTATTGCTATTTTGGAAGGGATTTTAGTCGTGGTATTTTAGTAGTGGAGGGGCTACCTGTTATATTTTAACTCAAAAGCCTCAGTCTAGTTAAATCACTGGAAATCTCTGAACACATAGAAATCAGTTGCCTACTAACTTATGACAATAGTGTTAATGAAAATATTTTCTTCAGCTTTCCTTATTCAGTTAAATGACAAAACAAAAAACAATTAAATCAAGGCCGGTTTTGTATATGGCTGAGGTATAATTTGGGAGTATGAAGACAGGACTTCTTGTAAAATGGAAATGCTGACATTTATATCAATGATATGGGAGTCCAGCTCTAAACCATTTACAGAAGATTTATCTATACATAATTGAGAGCCTAAAGTGAAGAGAATGAAATTAAACAGGAAAAATTGAAAACATCATTTGGTTTCCAGATGGTGAGAAGGATATTTTCAGGTATCCACAGGTTGAGAAATAGGGCTGCCAATTAGAAAAAAATGCCTCCTGTAGACTGAACTCATTGAAAGACTCAGTCAATCTAAGTTAATAACCTCTCTGCCATTTTTTCTGTAAAGTAGGATCACATTTAATATGTTCTAGCAACTCACTGTGATATGAGCTCTGGCTATACCACGGCTGTTAAATATTTCCTCTGGGAACATCTTCCACTTCTCAAGTACGTCTTGCAGAAAGCCATGGGAATCGCAGCAACATCAGGTTTTCCGCATATTTTTCAGGCTGTGTGACTTATATGCAGATTTTGTAGGAGGATTATCAATATATTTCTTGAAAAGTATTTCTAAAGATCACTAAGCTCCTAAATGGAGACCTGTAGCTAAACACATATCTAGGACTCCTTCCACAAATCTTTAAAAATAATTTTTTTCTTACTATATTTTTATATAGTATAGCTTTTTTATAGCTCAGATCCTGAAAGTGCATAGTAAAGAAAAAGTATATATCAGGAAATGGGAGAGACATGGGGATTTGGAGAGAATGGAGACCTATAGCTAAACACATATCTATTTTTATATAGTACAGCTTTTTTATAGCTCAGATCCTGAAAGTGCATAGTAAAGAAAAAGTATATATCAGGAAATGGGAGAGACATGGGGATTTGGAGAGAACCACTTATAGCCTTTGATGTGTTGTTAACGCTAGATGCCAACGGCATAAATGCATGATTCCAGAATTCAAACATCATGGAACAAGAATAAATCAGGCCATAAATCTGATTTTCTAGGTCCAGCTTCAATGCTGGATCCAAGAAGAGAGGACAAAACAGCTATTAAATCAGTTATCTTCTAAAGCTTCCTCAAGGTAGGCAAAATGGTGTCACCTTCTCTATGATTCTGCTATTTTATCTACAGTAATCGCGGGCAAATCATTACTTTTCTCCAGTTTCTTCCTACTACGAAGACAATATGTCCATTTCTTCACAGTTCTTTAGTATACAAGGGAGTTTTTTCTTCTAGCAAGTTCATTTATGTCCAGGGAATTCTTTCCTATCCAAGTAAGGAAAGTTACTGTCACAACACTTAAGTTGCCCCCATCTGTCTTGACTATATGTATGACATTTAGTCTACCCCTCCACTGGCACAGTGCTGTATTGTCTTGACATTATTTAATTTATTATGCATTAAGGGAAGTTGAAGCAAACATAAGAACAATAGCTACAGTGCGATGCTTTTTCAGAGCTCCAGCTCCCATTCAACTTAAAATTTCCTGATTGTCACATTGCTTCATGGTGGCTTGCATTATCTTCTAAGTTCAGAGTAAGCCAAAAAGGAAGGAAAGTTCTTGACAGAATGAGTACTGAATTAGATCCAGAGCCCTTCTACAATCAGTATGGACAGTACTGACTGGAGCCCCATTATGTGATAGGTAAATGCAAGTCTACATTTGGCCACAACCAATAAAAGCTGTGTAGATTTAGGCAGATACATTGATTGCTGCAATCCATCTTCCACAATGAGACATATGTAGGAGTTTGAGGACAATCTCGTCTCTAATATACTTGTTAGCTGCTGTTTAACCGTAAAGGCAGTCTAAAGAGAGTACAAATAAGGTTTTCTATTTTCGGGCGTGCTCAGTAGAGTTTCAGCCTCCACAGCTCTGAGCGGTTTGATACTTGTCTCACTTGTCTCTCAGGTACTCACCAACATTACTATTTCACACTTGCATATTCAATGAATCATGTATGTCACAAAGCAGAAAAGATAGCTATCCTTTATTAGGAATGTTTCAGTGATTAGACCACAGACATTGTGATATGAAGAGAATAAAACTTGGGATTGTTCTGATTCAGGCAAAAAGCTTTTGCTACAAATTTTTGAAAACGATAACAGAGTAATTTGATAGTCTAGTTAAAAATTAATGTTTATGAGGAATGGTGGGATCCTCTTGCTATTGGTAGAGCCCTCTCCTGGAAAGATGGGTTTGGGTTCCTTTGAATTTGAAATTAGAAGTTCTGAATGCTCTGATTATCCCATTTGCTACACTTGCATCTTTCCATGTTTTGAAAAAAGAAGGCTCTTCGGCTCCAAAATACATGAGAAGGTTCAGGATTATGAATTTCTAACAGAGCCCCTTTCTCAAAGTGGATTCTGCAAAGGGGCCAGTTGCATGAACATTAGGTACTGCTGCATAGATCTGTCCTTAAGCTACTTGTTCAAAACCCTACAGATAGTGAAAATTAGGTGAATAATAAATAGCGAATTGATTATATTTCTCCATTCAGTTTTCTGTTTGGTTTTTTTTTTTTTTCCAAATTACAACTTTCATATAGACAGTGAAACTTGTTCTATCTAGCCACTTCATTCTCTCATCACAGACTGTTTGCTGAGTGAAGTACATGAACTTAACTTCCATTAGTACTAATAAGAAACCAGCGAGCACAGCAAGAACAGTTCATGTCTTTGCTATACATAACATAACCTTGGATAGTTATTGCATCCAAAATATTTTTGAAACTAATGTAAGACATAATCATGTGGAATAAAGTGGAAAAGCTAAAGTGCTAATTCTTGCATGACAGAAGTTCAACTGAGGTCATGAAAGAATAATGGAGATAATTATAACATGTTAGATCTGAATAACATACAAATAATAAACTTTCTCAACTATCTGTTGTAGGATGTTAACAAAGTATGCATGTCAAATTAGGCGTTTCATTTTATCTGCAACTTGTCTGTATTCACTCTAAATCTACTGGAAGGAAGAAAAAAAAAGAACAGCTCTTTGTAATATTTAATCCTATTAATAATTAATATTTAAAAGAGCTTTGTAAACATTACTCTCAAAAGTGATAATGTGTATGTATATAATTCATGGAAAATGCAAAGTCCAGAAGCTGAGGACCTGCTGCATTGTAAGCCTATTACAAATCTGTACATAACAACATATTACAATATTACAAATCTGTAATAACAAATGTCTGTATTCTTATAGTTTTAAAATAATGTGTTAAATTTCATGTTCTCATAATCTGAAGTCTTCATGTGACTTTTCAGGGATTGGAACCCTGCTCTAGCGGCATATTTTGTGAACATTTTACTCTATCTGCTTCTAAGGCCTGCAATGTGATTGGAAGTAACTATTTTTTTCCAGTAAGAAATAATGCCATGCAACTGTTGTCTTTGGGCCAACTGGACGGAAAGCAGTTTTGCAGAAAATCATCTGAGGGTCCTGCTACACAAGAATTTGAACATGATTCATCAGTCTGCCCTCACAGCAAATAAGACCAACCATGTCCTGGCCAATATTAGCAGGAGTGTCTGGGAGGTCCAGGAAAGTGTTTCTTCCTCGGTACTTGACATCTATTGTGACATCACATCTGCAGTAGTGTTGTGTTCTGGGCTCCCTTTACAAGAAAGACATGGGCATACTGGATCAAGCTCTTTGAAGGGCCACTAAAATGATCAGGGAGATGGAGGTTATTACATGTGCAGGGAAACAAGGGAGAAAAATCTTTCTCCTTGAGGGTTGTAAAGCACTGGAACAGGTTGCCAGAGAAGTCATGGAGCCATTCAGAACCTGCCTGGACATAGCTATGAGCAACCTGCTCTTATTGGACCTGTTTTGACCATGTGGTTGCACTAGTTGTCCATGGAAGTCTATTCCAACCAGCATGATTCTGTGATCCAAAGGATAACTCATGGTGGAAATGACAAATGGAGAAAAATGATTAAATTCCTGAACCTGATATCCAGAATAAGAAATGTAGGAATCTTCAGTCTGCTACTTATTCCTCATATAATTACATCATGTACTCTTCTGTCTTCTTATTAAGGTTTGCAAACAGTAAGAACTTATTCCTGAAATCTGTAATATCACACTGATTGAAACAGGCTAGCTCAATTTCATATGCAGACCATAAATAAAACGTTTCATAAATAGACCATAAGTAAAACAATACTACATACATAGTAGCAAAAGCTCACTGGAAAGAGAAAAACTGTTACAATATTTTCCTCAGATTATTAGGAATGAACATAACTTCAGAGGAAAAAAGCAGGACCATTTGGGAAGAAAGAAAAAGAAAAAAAAAGTAATGTGTACATCCAGCTTTTTTTTATTCTATGAAAAGATTTTCATGGGTAATTTCATATCCTTGTGAAAAATTGTGACATAGTGCCATGGTCAGTCTTTTTAATTTTTGGCCATTTCTTCAATTTGCTGAAAAGCAAAAGGACTGCAGAAGCTTTTGCTGGCAGAAGAAAGCTAAAAGAGCTCCAGGTACTTCTTATTTTAATTACGGTTATCAATACTTTATGGGGCAGTTGAAGCAGAACAAATGGGTACAGCTTGTTAGTTGTAATTCCTTTTTCTGTGTTGATGCAACCAAACAAAAAAGGTATAACTGTTTTGTTGTTGCCACCTAGATCAGAAGAGGGTCAGAATGACAGAACACAATTTGAAACTTTCACATGTGGATACACTCACTGTAATGTCCCTTCTTCAAAACATACCTGGAAGTTCTAGTGTAGATGTGACCTCCATTTGGAAGAGACCCCATTCGGAATACAGCAGTTTTGTGCGTGATCTCTAAAGTATGTATATAAACCCAGGCAATTATTTTTAGATTTTTATGTCAAAAACTTTCTAATGTGAAGTTACAGTTTTAGGGACTTTCAGAAATAATGCTGTGTGATAAAGTATTGGCTGTATCATTCACACCTCCTTCACATAGCCAGCCCGGATGCAGGCCAGCTGTTGGTAATTGGATCTCGCATGTTATTACGCTTGTATCTTTGGTATCACTCAGTCTTCTTTTTACATTCCACTGCTGAATTTCCTTTGTGCTGTGGCTTTTTCACTGCATGTTATTTGTGTATTTAAAATGAACCATGCGAAGAAATATTTCCATAACCATGGTGACACCGTAATATTTTGCACACTTGCAAAGTACAAAGGTAACTACTAGACTGGTATTTTCTGTGATCAATTGCTGGAAATTTTATATCTCTTTTTTTTTTAAGTAAGAGAGAAAATGGAACGTGTTGAGTATTTCCAGATTTGCTTACGCTGGAGTTACTACTATAAATGCAGCATAAGAGATGAGCTGTGTATTGCTGTGTCTGTGTTGCCTACTATTACTAGTTTTTAATGAATCTTGGGATATGATGTATATTCTTCTTTTCTTTAAGGTCCCATGCTTCTGGAGTCATGTGAATACATAAGAATTTCAATCAGTAAATTTTATCACCCATAGTTCTGTTATCCTAGGTATTTATATATTATTTTTTCAGTACTATAGAAATGCTTAATGTATTTATTATTTTTTCTCACAACGTTTGATAACCTTAATTTTCAGTTGGGAAGCTAGGGTACATAGAGGGTAGAGTCCCAATCCAAAATAGATATTTATATACCCTATGTCCGCTGTCATTGATAGCTCTTACTTACTGACCAAATTGAGCCTATATGACCTTGGGTCTTAAAAGAAGCCTCTAACATCCTAGTTACCTGAAAAATATTGAAATCAATCTTGTGATTTTGTGATTCTGAGCAGGTTTAGGTTGTGAAAGGGATAGTAGCTGTGGACAAGTATTCCAGCATTGCCTACTTCTGCTAGTTGTGGAACCAGATGAGCCTACAGCTCTTTACTGTTGAACGTTTGCTACAAAGCCTTCTGTGCTCCTCCATAACGATCTCTTCTGTTTCTCTGCACAACTCCAGAGAAAAGCTGAAAACCTCTAAAAGGTAATCTTAATGTGCAGAATGCTTACTTGCAGTAGTTGCAGCATATTTACCCAGTAAGATAAATGTGACTAAAAATTCAACTCTTCTGCTAAAACCCCCTTCAAATGCTTGCTTCAGTGTCCCTGTGAAAAATTTACTGCTAAGAGACTACACTAGGTAATTATTGAAAGAATCATAGCTTACTTTCTTCTCTACCTTGACTAAACATTTAGAACAGAGAGTTCCTATTCCATCTCTGTATGAATTTTGATCCAGACACCTACTGCCCATGAGAACAGCGAACATACAGGTGTATCAGATCTGTAGTTACTACTACTTCCGTGTCCTATTAACTCATCTTCACTGCACAGCTTTTGAGATATTGCTACCACCTGGTCAGTATCTCTAAAACTTCCACTTGAATGCTTAAAATGTTAGCAGATGCACAAAGGACGTGCATGAAGTCTATATTAAGGATATGGAATAGCTTTCACACCTACCACATTCATGTCTTCTGCTCATGTGGTGAACATATGTAGCTTGTTGCTTCAGGATTTAAACTCATGCTTGACTTGTTTTTTTCTTCTCAGGAATGTCTGAGTCTGTCCTTCACTTTCACTCCACAGTTTTCTTTCCATTCTGCTTGTACAAGTAGCATTTTGAAAAACAACTTATTTCAAGATAGTAGAGCTTGGCCTTGCTTCTAGTTATCTCTTTTCTAGTTTTAGATTTAAGAGAAGTATAATGGGTTGAATATGTGAAAAACATTATGGGAAATCTTTAACTCAATTGTCTGCAGTCTCAAGTATTTACATTTAAGCTAGTCAGGTTTGTGCTTTTAGAGGCTGATCTATCTCACCTAACTGGCCTAAAATAGATTTGATGCCTCATAGTATAGAGAAATTTTCACTTAATTTACTGAATTATTAGGCCAGATGCAGACATTTGCAGTCTAAGCTGGATGAGGAGAATTGTACATCTGTGAAGTAATACACTATTGGTAATTTATATGACAAAGTCCAAATTAGTAAGTAAAAGGACGTACATACAATGAATGATATAATGGGATGAATGATACGGCATATAGGACATGCTATGTCAGGAGACTGCAAAAGGATATAAAGAATAGGAGCCATAAAAGACAAATTCTTCTGCCCAGATAAATACTTTTAATAGTAAATAGAGACACAAACTTGTTCATAAGGTAAACTAGAACTCTATTTAAAAGAGGAAATAATTTTCAACGGGCTGAATCAGGAGATCAAACTAGATTCTTTCAGGAGTCTAGAAAAACAAAAGTAAATGAGCCTACTATCAAAAACATCTCATAGACACAGGGCTCATAAGTATTTTTCTTAACTGTGACATCTAAGTCTAAAATTTCACTAGAATAAAATTTGTCTCTCTCCATTCAACTTTTATTTGAAAGCATAAATGGAAATTATGTGAAGCTATTGGCTGTAATGAGAGCAGTATATTAGCAGCTGATTCTGCTTTCATTAGTGAGAACAGACACTATCATCAGTCCAATTTACAAATGTCTAAGGAAAATCAAGATTTTGTTATGTCCAAAATCAATTCAGTCACTTTTCTTTGTCCAGATGGATTGGATTATTTGGCTAATCCCTGGTATGTGCTTCTGCTCATTCATCTTCTAGGAACTGAACATGCAAAGGCATATACAATGCTCAACTTGATATAAAGAATACTTCCAGTGTCTTTTTTTTCTTTTTCTTTCCTTTTTATTTTAAGTATCACAGAATCACAGAATGCTAGGAATTGGAAGGGACCTC